>NW_025728976.1:0-92843 GCF_021461385.2 Schistocerca piceifrons | reverse complement strand
ACTACAGCGTGAGTAGGCTGCTTCCCTACATCACCCTCTACTTAAATTTTTTTGTTTATGAATGTTAATGAATGAAAAAAAAAATTTAATTACAAAAGGGAAGCAAGAGTACAGTTTAACTCCCTATGAAAAATCAAAATTGAAATAATAAACCTGTAGAAACATTAAAGAAAACTGATTACCTACATTAATTATTTAAATTGTAGGCATATTCACTGCCTTTCAACCAATGTCATTACTCAAATTTTTAAGCAAAGTCAATGAATTATTTTGGCATACATATTGCCTTAGACAAACAAACACAAAAAAAAATGAAAAATTATGAAAATCTTAGATCCATTAAATACATTTTTACATACACCTATTCAAAGAAAATAACATGATACATAAACAGATATATATCTCTTAGCAGTCTTTTCTAAACCTGAAAGAAAAAGTTCACAAATAATTTTTACACACGTGGTTGTAGCGCTTTGGCTGGCGTCCTACACTTCCATTCACAAGGGTAGAGGAGGGGAAGTTGCTATGGTGTGTGTCCTTCACGTTCTCTCTAAATTACATGGGGGAAAGGGGAGGGGTCACTGTGAGTTGTGTCCAAGTCACTCCACGCTTCCACGCAGCTACCAGGCTGCCATTATCTGGTTTGTCCTGTAGAACAAACAAAAAGAGTGCCTCAGACTCTGTTCACTTAATATCTAAGGGTGGGTCACAAAGAAATGGGGATATATACATTTTATCCTTTAATATGTTGCTGGAACAAAGTTAACAGAACTTTCTCAGTATTACTCTCGCGGTTACTTAATTGTCATAAAATCGGTAAACAAATGGCTCGAAACGCCGTTAGTCACGTACTAGAGAAAATCTATGCTCAAGGCATACAATCATGAATCATATTTAATCTGAATTTACTATTTCTGGGCCGGAACACTGAACCAATGCTCGGTACATTCCTGACAAATCTGTATTTTACTCACTTAGCTGACTCATCTTTGATTACTTTATTCTTAGAGATAGTATGAGTATGATTAGTGGTTGTTTTCTCAGCTTCCATGTACATGTGAGTAACTTTTGGTAATAGTACAGTTGTGAGTGTTCAAAACACACTACGTTTAGTTGACTACTAAATCCACTTATTGGTACTTTGCTGTTGTCAGTTCCACATCTGCAATTACGTACTTACTTACTTTGAAGTGTATTTATGTGGAGCTAAAATAATGTTTTACGTCTGTCAGTATGTTATTTATTTATTTTGCTAGTGTATGTACTTATTTAACACTCACTCTATTAATATTTAAAGCATAGGATAGCACATTTATTTCATATTCATAGTGTATTGCAGCTGATTAGTTTGCTCACGTGGCAATCCATTTCCACTCAATCGGACGCTGAAACCTCAGGTAGTCTCTCTCGGACCTACCACTAAAGTGCATCAAGTAATTATGGACGAGCGTAATGCTAAATTCCTTAAACCTATAGGACACCATGAGCTGCTCTGTCTCATCTAACATAAGGGTACCTATGGTCGCATTCACGCCTCCAACTCATAACCTCAATACGTGTAGGTGTATCCTGTCACACACTACACTAAAATAATGGCCAGCTCCAACCTTATAAATACTTCAGGGACGTGTCCTTCACGTCTCAACCACAAACACTGCTCAATTCTTTTACACTGCCTTTCCTTGCTATACCAGCTGAGTTTATCCTTACAACTTATCTGTATATTTTTCATAATACTAAGCAATCTCTTTTACTATTTATTAGTTAGCTCTATAGCATACACTAGGTTTCACTACCACTTCAGATCCTGCTTGTACATGAATTCTTATATCTTTTTAAATTACTGTTGGTGGACCATTTCCAATAAAACAACACATTGTACTCACTATATTACCAGGGTACTATACATAATTGTTACTCAAATACA
This sequence comes from Schistocerca piceifrons, assembly GCF_021461385.2. NCBI lineage: Eukaryota > Metazoa > Arthropoda > Insecta > Orthoptera > Acrididae > Schistocerca > Schistocerca piceifrons. Next base: position 90,916 of record NW_025728976.1, on the reverse strand, counting down.
TTAGTGTCTTAATTACGTCATACTTCTCTATTGTTTGTCACTATTAGGTTTGTCACATTAGGTATTTTTTTTTTCACTAATTGGTAGATAGAATGGTTACATAACTCATGGCTTGATAGCCATGACAGAAATTTTTAATGTATGAAGGAAGAGGTCGAAATTTTTGTGGATAGGAAAGAGGAAGAATGAGTGAGATCTGAAATGGGAAAGAAGATCTCACACAGCTGGGACTGCACAGCTGCCACACTGTGTAGAGGTTACAGAACAACCTCCTCCCTACAGCATTTATTAGTTTAATGCTGTAAAGAAGAGTTAGAAATTTTAGGTAGATAGAAAAGATGAAGAATGAGTGAGATCTGAAATGGGAAAGAAGATCTCACACAGCTGGGACTGCACAGCTGCCACACTGTGTAGAGGTTATAGAACAACCTCCTCCCTACAGCATTCATTAGCTTAATGCTGTAAAGAAGAGTTAGAAATTTTAGGTGGATAGAAAAGATGAAGAGTGAGTGAGACCTGAAAAGGAAAGAAGATCTCACACAGCTGGGACCGCACAGCTGCCACACTGTGTAGAGGTTACAGAACAACCTCCTCCCTACAGCATTCATTCATAACCTTTGACCACGCCACGTCGATCTGAAAATACTTTATGATGCCTTTTTAGAACCTGTCTCAGTTCTTCCTTTTGATTGTCTGAAATCTTATCGATTTCCTGCAATTTAGTTTCTATTTTGTCTAAAATAATTGCTTCTTCTTCTTCTTCTGTATTCAGCTTATTGTTATTAAGATTAACACCTTCGTCCCAATACCTCCTATTTTTCAGAACTCGTATAGGCAGCTCCCAAGTTCCATCATCAGTTACTACATGTTTATCACTAAAAGGGACTGTAATTACTCCGGTTATTGGCAAGACCATTTTTAACTGGCTTCTTTCAAAGTCAACAACACTCTGATATTTTGACAAGAAATCTATGCCAATTAAAACCTCAATACTGAGATTGTTTACAATTAAACATGGATGATCAATTAAATTACCATTAATGTTAAAGGGTAGTAAAGCTTCTTGCTTTATCGTTTTTGAAACCTTGCCAGTAGCACCAATTATTCTTAGTCCTGATACCCTCATTACTGTAAGCTTTTCTTTACCAGGTAATGCATCAAAGAAGGACTGAGATATTGCACTCACCTCACTTCCACTGTCTAAGAGACAACGTACATCGATACCCAACATATTCACTATTATTATAGGGTGGCTTATTCTAGGTTGTACAGGTGGTTCCTCAAATTCATCTAATAGCTCCTTTTGGATTTGTCTCCAACTAAAGTGATCGACATCTGTCTTCATTACATTTAGGTCACAGTGTGTAGGGGTTTCCTGAATTACATTTTCAGCTGCCTTTTCCAGTCGGTCTATTAATTTTAAATCGAAACACCGCACGACTTCATTACATTTAGTTTGCTGAACATAACCCAAATTACTGTAGTCTGAGCGATTCTGCGCCTCCAGACAGGGCATAATACTAGTTACAGCTAAACCACTTTTACCATTATCGTCGGTTTCCTTCTCAAGTGACAACTGGTCACAGCTACTAGGTTCATCGACCCCCAACAGCCTACCCTCTACATTCTCACTTATCTCCTGTCCTAAATCTATTAGTACATTATCAACATCCTGCACAGGCACTTTAGATAAGAGCACATCATCCTCATCGTAAATATAAGCATGAATTTCTTCTGCTTCTTCACCTGACAATTCAGTATTTTGTAGCTCATCCCTACTATTACACTGCTGCGCCTTCTCTTTCTCTTCCCACTTAGAAAGCGTCTCTAACACGGTATCTATCAAATACTGTGAGTGATCTAATATTTCTGTTGTATCCTTAGGTGCTACCGACATTTCATCCATCTGTTCAGTTTGAGTATTCTGATCTGTCTTACCAATTCCCTTAACTACTGGCTTAGGAAAAGTAACCGCCTGGTGAGCGCCAGTGTCCTCATAGACGGGAACTAGTTTTCCTGCCTAGGTCTACTACTGTTTCCTTTAGTTTCATTATAGTTAACTGGCATAGCCTTACTTTCCGTACTGTTGTTTACATGCATATTTCTGTTTGGAACAAAATTATTATCCCTTGGATGCCATTGTTGGTTCTGATAATTATTTACCCAATTCCTACCTCTCTTAGGATGACGAACACCTACTGTTCTGATGTTTACATTGCCATTTTGCTCGTTCCTAAAATTACTATTATTATTATTGGCATTACGGTTATTACGTGCTTGCTCTTCATTGGCAGCAACACGTTCTACACGTTCCAAATACTCAATGAAACGATCCAGATTGTCTCTAGGGGCTGATATAATTCTAGTTTGCCAGTACCATGGCAGTTTAGCTTCCAGACCTAGTATAATCATTTCTGGTTTTAGCTTTTCCGCCAAATGTGACAAACGTGAAATCCATGACCTAGCAAACTCTTTAATGGACTCCTTTCCTGCATTGAAGCGTTTTCCACTCCAAAATTCTCTCAACACTTCATTTTGCTTATTGCTAGACCAATACTCATTAATGAAAGCTGTTTTAAACTCCGCTAATGTTTTACACTTCAACATAACATCAGCTGACCAACGCATGGCGTCACCTACTAAATGGCTTCTAATAAACGAGATTTTCTCTCGTTCAGACCAAGTTGATGGAATCACATCTTCAAAATCGTTCCAGAAATCTAGCGGATGGATATTTTTATCTGGATCGAACCGCAAAAACTGCCGACACCCGATAAAAGCGGCGTTTGCAGCTACAACTTGTTGTACATTACCATTACCAGAAGTTACTGAAGCTACTTTACTTTCAATGTTAGCAATGTTAGTACTGATATTTTCTACTTTCGTTTCAACATTATCTACTCTTTGCACAATATGAGTAGTATCAGTTTTGATTGCATTTACTTCTGCTTGACATATGTTTACTTTTATATTAACATCTTTAAATCTATCTGAGCACAGTTCAGATTCCGCCTCGATCTTTTCTGTTAACTTGTGCTCCAGCTTCGCATCTTCCATTTGGAAGTCTTTGCGAACCTCAGCAACTTCGGATTTAACTGTTTTATACATTTCAGAAAACTGTTGAGCAACCTTTTTCTTAATATCTTCATGATTGCAATCAATTTTATAATTCAAACTGTCTAGATCCTCTTTCAACTTATTGCAACCAGCCTTGAAGGTACCGTCCATTACCTCCAATCGTTTATTAAAATTTGTTTGGCTGGCCACAATTTCAGACTTTAATTCAGCATTACTGCTTTTGACCTGTTCACTTATTTCAGATTTTAATTCAGCTGTCATTTGTGCATTACTGGCAGCTATTGCTTGTAATATAACATTTAGATCCACAGCCCCAGCATCTTTGGGTTGCTCACGAGCTGGCTTTTTATCACACTCAGGTGACGAAAAACTGGCTCCAATACCAGAATCATCAAACCCAAATGAAACTTCTGATTGATTAGTCATATCTAACTGCTCCTTCTTAAATTCTACCATCTCTGATGACTGTTTCATTTTTAATTCATCAGAGAAACTATCATCCAATAAATTTACAATTTCTACTTTCCGCTTTACTACAGGGGTCTCTATTATTGAATCATTGCCCCTTCGCACACTACTGTCAGGAGACAATACTTCATGTTTCACCTTAACATTACTACTTTCATGCATATTTACACTTGAACCGTTGTCTGTATTTACAGTTCCCTTAACAGACATAGGTTCTGATTTAAGTTCAACCTCAGTTTCTTTTGGCGATTCCATCGCCGACAGTCTTTTAGTGCAGGTTAGTAAAATTTTTAACAGCTTTTCACTTAACTTAGTTCCTTCTGCACGACGTATGGCGTTGCCGGCGCGGCGTACCAGGATTCCTGATGCGACGTGGCACGTTGAACTGCAGACGGCTCTCCGACAGCTGTTGTGTGTTTGCGTGGCCCGCAATTGCAGGCTCTGCGCCGGCTGCTCCAGCGAACGACTGCGGTGCGGCGAGACTGGCTTCTCGTGATGCCGGCAGCACCGCTAGACTCAGTGCCAGCTCCGTCAATCCAGATGCGTTGTTAATCCAATTGCGTCGTCCACATACACACGTAACACATTCACTGTTCTATTCTCAGTTGCGTGTCGCATTTCACTCGCGAATCCGAATAGTTAAAAATCACTTTCACTTAGTTGATCTTCCCGGCCGATGCACCATATGTGGGGCGGCGGATAAGTTTGTGTAAAATAATTATTTTCTGCATATGAAAGCTTGCGTGTTGAATCAGTTTCTAGCTTTTAGAATGTTGTTATTGCTGTCTTTTGCCGTTCTCAACACTGGCTCTCTATTTACTCCGTGACCCCCAGAAAGTGATTTAATAAAACTTGGAGCCAGTAAATAGATATCCTAGTGCCCACTTTACCTGAGAATGTTCTTATAGCTGCAGCTTATAGCTCTGAGGAATTAGGAGATTGTCCGGGATTTCTAATCAAAAACGGTTTTCCAAAATAGTTTAGTATATTCTGAAATTCACTGATAAAAAACACAAGTATCCCTACAACCTAACTAACAGAGCAGTTCAGAGTCTAATGCGCTGATGCAACTATAAATGTCCGAATCAAATGTTAAAAAGAATGCTCGCCATAATTTGATGAAAATATTTCATCAAACGCCACGCTAAATTTTTGGTAGAATGTCTGTCCCGCGACGGCACGTGAAAATACGACAGTACGCAAACTGAAGCTAGATAATGAAAATCATCCCAGAATTAACACTTCACATAAAATGTTTTCAGGGTTCCGCGTATCTCTAGTAACTTAATACGGCACCCGAGGCTGTTTGTAGCAGATACACTGATGCGACGCGACTACCGACACAGATGGCGTGTCATTCAGCGTCTTGAGAGAACTGGGGCCTTGCTTCCTCGCGCAGTGTTCTTATATATAAAGCCGCGGTGCGGACGGCGAAGGGAACGCCTGATCTTTCCGGCTCTCTCGACTAGCCGCTGGGCTAGTAACGCACCACTTCAAGTTACATAATAATTTATAGCTTCTTTGGCTGATGGCCGGAGAAGCTCTTAATTTAAACGTGCATTCAGCACGCAGGTAAGTATTGATAATAAAATTTTGACGTGGCTAAGTTAAATACTTTGAGCGAGAGAATTAATTAAATTACACTGCACGCAGCAGATGAGCTCTGAACTGTCCCTTTTGAGATCCGCTATCGCTATAATTTTATAGGTATTAAAAAGAAACTTTACACATTTTCATAATCATAGCGGACCTCCAACCTATTTAAATCTAAACATCCTAGCCTTATTTAAAGTCTTAATTTGTGAAATCCAAAGTACTGTTTTTATTAAATCATTATGAAAGATGAATCTAAATATAAATTTTGAAGTCTCTAGCTCTGTTCTGTTGCGCCAATGATTTTTCCAGAAAAACGTCCAAATCTCGGAAATGGCTGAAGTTATCGAACTGATATTTAACACACATTAATTTAGTATTATTTCTGACATACTAGAAAAGTTTTAGTTCATTCGCTTGATTTTTAAGGTATTGCACAACATTTATGACGTCAGAGCTAGTTACAGCAGACTGGCTGACACACAATGGAAACTGATGTGAATTTACTACAGCGTGAGTAGGCTGCTTCCCTACATCACCCTCTACTTAAATTTTTTTGTTTATGAATGTTAATGAATGAAAAAAAAAATTTAATTACAAAAGGGAAGCAAGAGTACAGTTTAACTCCCTATGAAAAATCAAAATTGAAATAATAAACCTGTAGAAACATTAAAGAAAACTGATTACCTACATTAATTATTTAAATTGTAGGCATATTCACTGCCTTTCAACCAATGTCATTACTCAAATTTTTAAGCAAAGTCAATGAATTATTTTGGCATACATATTGCCTTAGACAAACAAACACAAAAAAAAAATGAAAAATTATGAAAATCTTAGATCCATTAAATACATTTTTACATACACCTATTCAAAGAAAATAACATGATACATAAACAGATATATATCTCTTAGCAGTCTTTTCTAAACCTGAAAGAAAAAGTTCACAAATAATTTTTACACACGTGGTTGTAGCCGCTTTGGCTGGCGTCCTACACTTCCATTCACAAGGGTAGAGGAGGGGAAGTTGCTATGGTGTGTGTCCTTCACGTTCTCTCTAAATTACATGGGGGAAAGGGGAGGGGTCACTGTGAGTTGTGTCCAAGTCACTCCACGCTTCCACGCAGCTACCAGGCTGCCATTATCTGGTTTGTCCTGTAGAACAAACAAAAAGAGTGCCTCAGACTCTGTTCACTTAATATCTAAGGGTGGGTCACAAAGAAATGGGGATATATACATTTTATCCTTTAATATGTTGCTGGAACAAAGTTAACAGAACTTTCTCAGTATTACTCTCGCGGTTACTTAATTGTCATAAAATCGGTAAACAAATGGCTCGAAACGCCGTTAGTCACGTACTAGAGAAAATCTATGCTCAAGGCATACAATCATGAATCATATTTAATCTGAATTTACTATTTCTGGGCCGGAACACTGAACCAATGCTCGGTACATTCCTGACAAATCTGTATTTTACTCACTTAGCTGACTCATCTTTGATTACTTTATTCTTAGAGATAGTATGAGTATGATTAGTGGTTGTTTTCTCAGCTTCCATGTACATGTGAGTAACTTTTGGTAATAGTACAGTTGTGAGTGTTCAAAACACACTACGTTTAGTTGACTACTAAATCCACTTATTGGTACTTTGCTGTTGTCAGTTCCACATCTGCAATTACGTACTTACTTACTTTGAAGTGTATTTATGTGGAGCTAAAATAATGTTTTACGTCTGTCAGTATGTTATTTATTTATTTTGCTAGTGTATGTACTTATTTAACACTCACTCTATTAATATTTAAAGCATAGGATAGCACATTTATTTCATATTCATAGTGTATTGCAGCTGATTAGTTTGCTCACGTGGCAATCCATTTCCACTCAATCGGACGCTGAAACCTCAGGTAGTCTCTCTCGGACCTACCACTAAAGTGCATCAAGTAATTATGGACGAGCGTAATGCTAAATTCCTTAAACCTATAGGACACCATGAGCTGCTCTGTCTCATCTAACATAAGGGTACCTATGGTCGCATTCACGCCTCCAACTCATAACCTCAATACGTGTAGGTGTATCCTGTCACACACTACACTAAAATAATGGCCAGCTCCAACCTTATAAATACTTCAGGGACGTGTCCTTCACGTCTCAACCACAAACACTGCTCAATTCTTTTACACTGCCTTTCCTTGCTATACCAGCTGAGTTTATCCTTACAACTTATCTGTATATTTTTCATAATACTAAGCAATCTCTTTTACTATTTATTAGTTAGCTCTATAGCATACACTAGGTTTCACTACCACTTCAGATCCTGCTTGTACATGAATTCTTATATCTTTTTAAATTACTGTTGGTGGACCATTTCCAATAAAACAACACATTGTACTCACTATATTACCAGGGTACTATACATAATTGTTACTCAAATACATTAGTGTCTTAATTACGTCATACTTCTCTATTGTTTGTCACTATTAGGTTTGTCACATTAGGTATTTTTTTTTTCACTAATTGGTAGATAGAATGGTTACATAACTCATGGCTTGATAGCCATGACAGAAATTTTTAATGTATGAAGGAAGAGGTCGAAATTTTTGTGGATAGGAAAGAGGAAGAATGAGTGAGATCTGAAATGGGAAAGAAGATCTCACACAGCTGGGACTGCACAGCTGCCACACTGTGTAGAGGTTACAGAACAACCTCCTCCCTACAGCATTTATTAGTTTAATGCTGTAAAGAAGAGTTAGAAATTTTAGGTAGATAGAAAAGATGAAGAATGAGTGAGATCTGAAATGGGAAAGAAGATCTCACACAGCTGGGACTGCACAGCTGCCACACTGTGTAGAGGTTATAGAACAACCTCCTCCCTACAGCATTCATTAGCTTAATGCTGTAAAGAAGAGTTAGAAATTTTAGGTGGATAGAAAAGATGAAGAGTGAGTGAGACCTGAAAAGGAAAGAAGATCTCACACAGCTGGGACCGCACAGCTGCCACACTGTGTAGAGGTTACAGAACAACCTCCTCCCTACAGCATTCATTCATAACCTTTGACCACGCCACGTCGATCTGAAAATACTTTATGATGCCTTTTTAGAACCTGTCTCAGTTCTTCCTTTTGATTGTCTGAAATCTTATCGATTTCCTGCAATTTAGTTTCTATTTTGTCTAAAATAATTGCTTCTTCTTCTTCTTCTGTATTCAGCTTATTGTTATTAAGATTAACACCTTCGTCCCAATACCTCCTATTTTTCAGAACTCGTATAGGCAGCTCCCAAGTTCCATCATCAGTTACTACATGTTTATCACTAAAAGGGACTGTAATTACTCCGGTTATTGGCAAGACCATTTTTAACTGGCTTCTTTCAAAGTCAACAACACTCTGATATTTTGACAAGAAATCTATGCCAATTAAAACCTCAATACTGAGATTGTTTACAATTAAACATGGATGATCAATTAAATTACCATTAATGTTAAAGGGTAGTAAAGCTTCTTGCTTTATCGTTTTTGAAACCTTGCCAGTAGCACCAATTATTCTTAGTCCTGATACCCTCATTACTGTAAGCTTTTCTTTACCAGGTAATGCATCAAAGAAGGACTGAGATATTGCACTCACCTCACTTCCACTGTCTAAGAGACAACGTACATCGATACCCAACATATTCACTATTATTATAGGGTGGCTTATTCTAGGTTGTACAGGTGGTTCCTCAAATTCATCTAATAGCTCCTTTTGGATTTGTCTCCAACTAAAGTGATCGACATCTGTCTTCATTACATTTAGGTCACAGTGTGTAGGGGTTTCCTGAATTACATTTTCAGCTGCCTTTTCCAGTCGGTCTATTAATTTTAAATCGAAACACCGCACGACTTCATTACATTTAGTTTGCTGAACATAACCCAAATTACTGTAGTCTGAGCGATTCTGCGCCTCCAGACAGGGCATAATACTAGTTACAGCTAAACCACTTTTACCATTATCGTCGGTTTCCTTCTCAAGTGACAACTGGTCACAGCTACTAGGTTCATCGACCCCCAACAGCCTACCCTCTACATTCTCACTTATCTCCTGTCCTAAATCTATTAGTACATTATCAACATCCTGCACAGGCACTTTAGATAAGAGCACATCATCCTCATCGTAAATATAAGCATGAATTTCTTCTGCTTCTTCACCTGACAATTCAGTATTTTGTAGCTCATCCCTACTATTACACTGCTGCGCCTTCTCTTTCTCTTCCCACTTAGAAAGCGTCTCTAACACGGTATCTATCAAATACTGTGAGTGATCTAATATTTCTGTTGTATCCTTAGGTGCTACCGACATTTCATCCATCTGTTCAGTTTGAGTATTCTGATCTGTCTTACCAATTCCCTTAACTACTGGCTTAGGAAAAGTAACCGCCTGGTGAGCGCCAGTGTCCTCATAGACGGGAACTAGTTTTCCTGCCTAGGTCTACTACTGTTTCCTTTAGTTTCATTATAGTTAACTGGCATAGCCTTACTTTCCGTACTGTTGTTTACATGCATATTTCTGTTTGGAACAAAATTATTATCCCTTGGATGCCATTGTTGGTTCTGATAATTATTTACCCAATTCCTACCTCTCTTAGGATGACGAACACCTACTGTTCTGATGTTTACATTGCCATTTTGCTCGTTCCTAAAATTACTATTATTATTATTGGCATTACGGTTATTACGTGCTTGCTCTTCATTGGCAGCAACACGTTCTACACGTTCCAAATACTCAATGAAACGATCCAGATTGTCTCTAGGGGCTGATATAATTCTAGTTTGCCAGTACCATGGCAGTTTAGCTTCCAGACCTAGTATAATCATTTCTGGTTTTAGCTTTTCCGCCAAATGTGACAAACGTGAAATCCATGACCTAGCAAACTCTTTAATGGACTCCTTTCCTGCATTGAAGCGTTTTCCACTCCAAAATTCTCTCAACACTTCATTTTGCTTATTGCTAGACCAATACTCATTAATGAAAGCTGTTTTAAACTCCGCTAATGTTTTACACTTCAACATAACATCAGCTGACCAACGCATGGCGTCACCTACTAAATGGCTTCTAATAAACGAGATTTTCTCTCGTTCAGACCAAGTTGATGGAATCACATCTTCAAAATCGTTCCAGAAATCTAGCGGATGGATATTTTTATCTGGATCGAACCGCAAAAACTGCCGACACCCGATAAAAGCGGCGTTTGCAGCTACAACTTGTTGTACATTACCATTACCAGAAGTTACTGAAGCTACTTTACTTTCAATGTTAGCAATGTTAGTACTGATATTTTCTACTTTCGTTTCAACATTATCTACTCTTTGCACAATATGAGTAGTATCAGTTTTGATTGCATTTACTTCTGCTTGACATATGTTTACTTTTATATTAACATCTTTAAATCTATCTGAGCACAGTTCAGATTCCGCCTCGATCTTTTCTGTTAACTTGTGCTCCAGCTTCGCATCTTCCATTTGGAAGTCTTTGCGAACCTCAGCAACTTCGGATTTAACTGTTTTATACATTTCAGAAAACTGTTGAGCAACCTTTTTCTTAATATCTTCATGATTGCAATCAATTTTATAATTCAAACTGTCTAGATCCTCTTTCAACTTATTGCAACCAGCCTTGAAGGTACCGTCCATTACCTCCAATCGTTTATTAAAATTTGTTTGGCTGGCCACAATTTCAGACTTTAATTCAGCATTACTGCTTTTGACCTGTTCACTTATTTCAGATTTTAATTCAGCTGTCATTTGTGCATTACTGGCAGCTATTGCTTGTAATATAACATTTAGATCCACAGCCCCAGCATCTTTGGGTTGCTCACGAGCTGGCTTTTTATCACACTCAGGTGACGAAAAACTGGCTCCAATACCAGAATCATCAAACCCAAATGAAACTTCTGATTGATTAGTCATATCTAACTGCTCCTTCTTAAATTCTACCATCTCTGATGACTGTTTCATTTTTAATTCATCAGAGAAACTATCATCCAATAAATTTACAATTTCTACTTTCCGCTTTACTACAGGGGTCTCTATTATTGAATCATTGCCCCTTCGCACACTACTGTCAGGAGACAATACTTCATGTTTCACCTTAACATTACTACTTTCATGCATATTTACACTTGAACCGTTGTCTGTATTTACAGTTCCCTTAACAGACATAGGTTCTGATTTAAGTTCAACCTCAGTTTCTTTTGGCGATTCCATCGCCGACAGTCTTTTAGTGCAGGTTAGTAAAATTTTTAACAGCTTTTCACTTAACTTAGTTCCTTCTGCACGACGTATGGCGTTGCCGGCGCGGCGTACCAGGATTCCTGATGCGACGTGGCACGTTGAACTGCAGACGGCTCTCCGACAGCTGTTGTGTGTTTGCGTGGCCCGCAATTGCAGGCTCTGCGCCGGCTGCTCCAGCGAACGACTGCGGTGCGGCGAGACTGGCTTCTCGTGATGCCGGCAGCACCGCTAGACTCAGTGCCAGCTCCGTCAATCCAGATGCGTTGTTAATCCAATTGCGTCGTCCACATACACACGTAACACATTCACTGTTCTATTCTCAGTTGCGTGTCGCATTTCACTCGCGAATCCGAATAGTTAAAAATCACTTTCACTTAGTTGATCTTCCCGGCCGATGCACCATATGTGGGGCGGCGGATAAGTTTGTGTAAAATAATTATTTTCTGCATATGAAAGCTTGCGTGTTGAATCAGTTTCTAGCTTTTAGAATGTTGTTATTGCTGTCTTTTGCCGTTCTCAACACTGGCTCTCTATTTACTCCGTGACCCCCAGAAAGTGATTTAATAAAACTTGGAGCCAGTAAATAGATATCCTAGTGCCCACTTTACCTGAGAATGTTCTTATAGCTGCAGCTTATAGCTCTGAGGAATTAGGAGATTGTCCGGGATTTCTAATCAAAAACGGTTTTCCAAAATAGTTTAGTATATTCTGAAATTCACTGATAAAAAACACAAGTATCCCTACAACCTAACTAACAGAGCAGTTCAGAGTCTAATGCGCTGATGCAACTATAAATGTCCGAATCAAATGTTAAAAAGAATGCTCGCCATAATTTGATGAAAATATTTCATCAAACGCCACGCTAAATTTTTGGTAGAATGTCTGTCCCGCGACGGCACGTGAAAATACGACAGTACGCAAACTGAAGCTAGATAATGAAAATCATCCCAGAATTAACACTTCACATAAAATGTTTTCAGGGTTCCGCGTATCTCTAGTAACTTAATACGGCACCCGAGGCTGTTTGTAGCAGATACACTGATGCGACGCGACTACCGACACAGATGGCGTGTCATTCAGCGTCTTGAGAGAACTGGGGCCTTGCTTCCTCGCGCAGTGTTCTTATATATAAAGCCGCGGTGCGGACGGCGAAGGGAACGCCTGATCTTTCCGGCTCTCTCGACTAGCCGCTGGGCTAGTAACGCACCACTTCAAGTTACATAATAATTTATAGCTTCTTTGGCTGATGGCCGGAGAAGCTCTTAATTTAAACGTGCATTCAGCACGCAGGTAAGTATTGATAATAAAATTTTGACGTGGCTAAGTTAAATACTTTGAGCGAGAGAATTAATTAAATTACACTGCACGCAGCAGATGAGCTCTGAACTGTCCCTTTTGAGATCCGCTATCGCTATAATTTTATAGGTATTAAAAAGAAACTTTACACATTTTCATAATCATAGCGGACCTCCAACCTATTTAAATCTAAACATCCTAGCCTTATTTAAAGTCTTAATTTGTGAAATCCAAAGTACTGTTTTTATTAAATCATTATGAAAGATGAATCTAAATATAAATTTTGAAGTCTCTAGCTCTGTTCTGTTGCGCCAATGATTTTTCCAGAAAAACGTCCAAATCTCGGAAATGGCTGAAGTTATCGAACTGATATTTAACACACATTAATTTAGTATTATTTCTGACATACTAGAAAAGTTTTAGTTCATTCGCTTGATTTTTAAGGTATTGCACAACATTTATGACGTCAGAGCTAGTTACAGCAGACTGGCTGACACACAATGGAAACTGATGTGAATTTACTACAGCGTGAGTAGGCTGCTTCCCTACAAAGGTCATTTATGTATATTGTGAATAGCAACCGTCCTACGACACTCCCCTGCACACCTGAAATCACTCTTACTTCGGAAGACTTCTCTCCACTGAGAATGAGATGCTGCGTTCTGTTATCTAGGAACTCTTCAATCCAAAACGTCTGCAGATGCTGCCATTTTTGTAAACCGAACGTGGCGATAAAACTGATGAATTACTGGATCTGTGTCCCCCCTGATACCCATTTAGATGGTACACTTGGTGTCACCTGCTAATTTGCTGTTGTCTCGACCGTGGCCGGCAAAGGGCTCCGTTCGTCTAGCCGAGAGGAGGGGCTGTGGGGTCTCATGGCGAAGAGGAACATCTATCGGACGCAACAGAGGAATTCGACATGCCAGAAGACAGACATCTGATAAATACAAATTACAGTGAAATGCGAGGTAGCTTGTTGCAATATGTCCGCATCTCGTGGTCGCGCGGTAGCGTTCTCGCTTCCCACGCCCGGGTTCCCGGGTTCGATTCCCGGCGGGGTCAGGGATTTTCTCTGCCTCGTGATGGCTGGGTGTTGTGTGCTGTCCTTAGGTTAGTTAGGCTTAAGTAGTTCTAAGTTCTAGGGGACTGATGACCATAGCTGTTAAGTCCCATAGTGCTCAGAGCCATTTGAACCATTTTTTGTTGCAATACAAAACGATTAGTCCACCCATAATTAATTCAAACGTGGCATACAAGTAACTGAAAGATAGCCAGCGTCTGAATAACTGGCGCAGCCCCTGTTTAGAGAGAGATTGCAGCGAGAGTTTCGTTAAAATGATTAGTAAGCAGGAGAACTTGTTTGACTGAAGCCCAGGCAGCGGCCACAGAAATTACGTGTAGCGAAAACTTTATGACTCTTATGCAGAGGCATGCTAACGGCTCCATCACTAAGAAATCACAACCAAAATACTCGCAGCTCTTTCACTGAGTACAGCTGCACTTACACTAGCTGCCTGGTCCATTGCTGCTATCTGTAGAACAACCGCGCGCACTTACGTGAAAATGGCGGCAACTCCCACGTCAGTGAGGGCAATGGCCCGCTGCAATCAACAACTGGGGCCGGCCGGGGTGGCGAGCCCCATAACGCGCACCAGCAGAAAGATGACTCTGTGGCCGCTCAAACGACAGTTTTCCGGCCATCCAAGCGAGGCCTCTTAGCTCACACGCTGGGGGGTACTGGTGTCGAGGCAATTCTGAGATAAAGGCGGGACAGTATAGTGTCCATCCGACGCGACGTACCCGTAGCGTCAGTTTCAAAGCAACGGTTCGCCCAGTCCGCACACTCGGCTATTCATGACTGGTCAGAGCGCCTGACAGCTATACGGAGGGCCTGGCTTCAGTTCCCGCTACTGCCAGGAATTTGTCCTTGGTGGGTGGACTGGACTGCGGTCCACTCAACGGCGTGGTGCCAGCTGAGGAGCTACTTGAGTGACAAGCAGCGGCTTCAGTGTGCGGAAGCTAATAACGTGTAAGAGAGTGTTGTGCTGACATCAAATCCCATACAGGGGTGGACTACCTAGCGGCCGGTCGGCACTATGTGATACTCTTAGCCTGATTGTGGAGTTTAGCTTCTTATTTATTTAAGGCTCCCAGGTCAATTTCAAAATGGTAATTAACGAATCAGGATTTTATGTAGCGCTAATGATACGTGGCCTGCAATTAGTGGTTACTTAGGAAGGACCGGACAATGGCATATTCATTATCATTCGTAACAAAACACAATTTATTAAGCCTCAAGGTGCTGCAATATATTAATAAGTAATATAACCCACCACCTTCAGCCAAGTAAATGCTCCACTATTTCGTACATAATTTGTTCGGACTAATCATAAGCACTCACATCAAACTACAGTATGCACCTAGAAAATTGGAAGTCGACACCTGTGCACGGGAGCCCACCTGCAAAGCCGGCCGGAGTGGCCGAGTGGTTCTGGGCGCTTCAGCCTGGAACCGCGCGACCGCTACGGTCGCAGGTTCGAATCCTGCCTCGGGCATGGGTGTGTGTGATGTACTTAGGTTAGTTAGGTTTAAGTAGTGCTAAGTTCTAGGAGACTGATGACCTCAGAAGTTGAGTCCCATAGTGCTCAGAGCCACTTGAACCTCTTGAACCCACCTGCAAACTCATTTACGTTATTTTTACTGACAGAACAACTTTACTGATTACTAGGGATCGCTCACTCCCAGCTTGATATACCCAACACTTAAAAACACTACTTCCGATCCACAGGGCCCACGAATTGTATCTACACCTGGAAGGACTGCAGGCCGACCTCACGACTGCGTGATATTCACGAAATTACTTAAACATCCAGGCATTTGCGTTAAGTAGCTTCAGGGGCAGGAGGCAGACATTTTCGTTGGCCACTGCTTGTTATTGCTGACAATGCTCCACTGCAATGTGCTATACCCTGCCAGAACTTTTCCTAAGATTATTTCCAACAGGTGCAGGAGACCAAATGTCTTAATGCCGGATCACTAGCCCTGAAGCCATTCCAGTCGGCTCCAACCACAAACCATTCAGACAGGTTATAGGAAGACCGATGGAGCATTTCAGGGCTGGAGAAAGCCCCTAACCGATGGCTGCCAGAGGGACTTACGCGTTGCGGTGGAATTTCGATGGATTTGGAAGAATTACAGCTGCTGGTCCAGGATAAACCTTTCTGCATCTGCTTACAAGAAACGCATCTTAAAGTCACCGATATACCTGCATCACAGCGCTACCATGCATGCAGGAAGGAGGATACTATTGGAGACAGGGCTAAAGGTGGAGTGATTATTTTCCTTGATGACAGATGCCACTCCTCACTTGTCCCTCTTACCACGACCATGCAAGCAATTGCTGTGAAAGTTCCCGCGACCTTTAATATCACAGTGTGTTCTTTGTACCTGCCCCCTAATGATGCTTTGGATGCAGATGCACTGGCAGAACTCTTCCGGGCGCTCCCACGCCCATCCCTCCTCGTGGGGGACTTCAATGCCCACAGTGTGCTGTGGGGCCCGGCTACCACTGGCTCCAGGGGTCTGATGGTCGAGCGACTCGTCCATTCTGAGAATACCTGCCTTCTGAACGCGGGTCAGATGATTCACTTCTCCACAGTTACAGGGTCTTTTTCAGCCGTTGACCTTTGTTTTTGTTCCCCAGCTATTGCAGGCTCATTTCAGTGGGAAGTGGCTCCAAAAAAATGGCTCTGAGCACTATGGGACTTAACATTTATGGTCATCAGTCCCCTAGAACTTAGAACTACTTACACCTAACTAACCTAAGGACAGCACACAACACCCAGCCATCACGAGGCAGAGAAAATCCCTGACCCCGCCGGGAATCGAACCCGGGAACCCGGGCGTGGGAAGCGAGAACGCTACCGCACGACCACGAGATGCGGGCCGGAAGTGGCTCCAGATTTACATTCTAGTCTCCACTTCCCAGTGTGGATACGTTTACAAACTAGGATCGTGGCCAACAGGAGATCACGCAGATAGATCATGCAAAGGGCAAATTGGTTACAGTACAGTCGACAGATTATTTTTGAACAAAAGGATTGTGCACAGGAGGCAGTGGCCCACATCACTTGTGAGATCCAAAGGGCTGCCGCAGGGTCCATCCCCAAATCTAGTAACCACCTCAGACGATGGCCTGTACCTTTGTGGAATGACGACTGTCGATTGGCAATCAGGGCCAGACGAACAGCTCTGCGGAACTTCAAACACTGGCCAACTCCAGACAATCTTCATGCCTTCAGGTCTTTGAGGCGAGTGATCAAAGAACGGAAGAGGGTTTCCTGAATTCACGACTTCCATTAATCGGTCCACTTTCGCTGTGCAAGTTTGGGAATCAATAAGACGGATTTCAGGCTAGTACACATCCCCTTACGGCCTTGTCAAATAATGGGGTCTTGGTGGACACTCCAGAAGACATGGCTCACGTTTTAGCTGAACACTTCTTTACTGTTACTACGTCATCCAGACAAGCTCCCGCTGTTCAGGTATTCCATAGGACTGCAGAGACGAGGAAGCTCAATTTCTTCTCGCATAATGAGGAAGTCTACAACCTTCCATTCTCCATGTGCGAACCGGAATCAGCTTTGTCTGCAGCCAGGGACACTGCTCCAGGATGAGATCCATTATGCCATGCTTCGTCATCTGTGCCCTGAAGCGAAAGGACAGCCCCTCTCTTGTTTCAATCAGATCTGGTTTGATGGACAGTACCCCACGACTTGGAAGGAGGCAATATTAATTCCATTCTGGAAACCAGTCAAGGACCGTAGCGCCCCTCACAGTTATCAGAGTGTCGCCCTTACCAGTTGTATAAGGTAAGACCCTTGAACGCATAGTCAACCGCCGCCTTATCTGGCTCCACGAGTCCTGAGGTCACCCGAACCGCTACCAGTGCTACCGTTCCACCCTTGATAACTTAATTCTCCTGGAGATGGCGATACAGGAGTCCTTCTTACCCCGAAACTATTTGGTTTGTGCTTTTTTACCTCGAAAAGGCGTATGAAAATATGTGGAGGTACAACATCCTTGGGCCACTTCATGAATGGGGACTACGTGGACGCCTGGCGCTTCTGATCCAATCCTTTCTCAAGGACCGGCGTTTTCGTTATCGTATTGGCGATGCCATGTCTGAATGCTATGTTCAGGAGAATGGTGTGCCCCAGGGCAGTGTCCTCAGTGTTACATTATTTGCTAACGCTATCAATGGCATTTCCTCCGCAGTCAGGAGCCCTGTCAAATGCTCTTTGTTTGTGGATGACTTTGCAATCTTCCACTCTTCCTCTGATCCTACGATGACAACGAGGCAGCTACAGCTGACCATTGAGAGGCTAGAAACCTGGCCAAGGACATCTGGTTTTCGGTTCTCGCCAGAGAAGACTACATGTGTCAATTTCAATCTTGCTCGTCGGAGTTTTAACCAACCAGTGCTCACAAAGGGGGACAATATTTTACGTTTTCAAGACACTGTGCGCTGTTTGGGTTTATAATTTGACTCGAAATTGGCTTTGCTCCCACACCTGAAAGACCTACGAACAAAGGATTTCCAGTCTTTGAATATTTGCCTTGGCGGAACATGGGGAGCTGACAGGTCCCGCCCCATGCAGTTTTATGGGGCATTTGTTCACTCACACTTAGACTATGGCAGCGTGGTCTACGGATCGGCCCATCCTTCCGACCTCCGGATGTTAGATGCTGTCCGCCATGAGAGCATTCAGATATCGATCGGAGCCTTTTGGACCAGCCCAGTTCAGTCTCTGTGTGCAGAGGCTGGTGAACCAGGTCGGGTTGACGGAGGAGATAGAGAAGATCCAAAGAAGAGCGGCGCGTTTCGTCACTGGGTTATTTGGTAACCGTGATAGCGTTACGGAGATGTTTAATAAGCTCAAGTGGCAGACTCTGCAAGAGAGGCGCTCTGCATCGCGGTGTAGCTTGCTCGCCAGGTTTCGAGAGGGTGCGTTTCTGGATGAGGTATCGAATATATTGCTTCCCCCTACTTATACTTCCCGAGGAGATCACGAATGTAAAATTAGAGAGATTAGAGCGCGCACGGAGGCTTTCAGACAGTCGTTCTTCCCGCGAACCATACGCGACTGGAACAGGAAAGGGAGGTAATGACAGTGGCACGTAAAGTGCCCTCCGCCACACACCGTTGGGTGGCTTGCGGAGTATCAATGTAGATGTAGATGTAGAACCACCACTCTGGATTCGGTGACGTATCCTTTTGGCTCGGCAGGCGCTGAAAATTTCGGCGTCACCTCAGTCATTGGCATTTAGTTCAGTGATCCATCCCACCTTCGAACCACTGTTCAGGAATCGGCCCCAAGCGACCAAGCCATTTGGTATACGTGCTACAAAATGGTTCAAGTGGCTCTGAGCACTATGGGACTTAACTTCTGAGGTCATCAGTCCCCTAGAACTTAGAACTACTTAAACCTAACTAACCTAAGGACGTCCCACACATCCATGCCCGAGGCAGGACTCGAACCTGCGACCGTAGCGGTCGCGCGGTTCCAGACTGTAGCGCTTAGAACCGCTCGGCCACTCCGGCCGGTTATACGTGCTACAGGCTGTCTCAAGGATTTAGGTCTCTTAGACATGAAAATACACACCCAGGGATGGAATGCACTGCCGCCTTGGCATCTTCGGAGGCCCAAAGTGATCTTAAGCTTGATACAAGAAAGCTTGTACTCCAGTATGTTTTTACAACCTTGTTTTCGTCTATTTTAAATATGTACCATAGTTTTATCGTTATTTATGCAGATGGATCCGAGCAGGAGAATGCTCTCGGTAGTTCTGCTGTTTTTCCTAATAGGGTTTTTAAAGTGCGTCTTCCAGAACAATTTACAAATTATGATGCGGTGTTATATGGCATTCTGATGGCGCTAGAGAGGGTTCACACACCGTACAAGGTTTCTTGTCTGTTCCGACGCTCTTAGTGCATTGCAAGCATTTCACCAAATGTATCCGACAGACCCGCTGATTCAGCTCATACATGATACCTTACAGCGGCTCCAACACCGTGGCAAGTAGGTGATCTTTTGCTTGGTTCTGGCTACATTGGGATACAGGGTAACGACATGGCCGACAAAGCTGCCAAGGAAGCATATTGGGGTAGTGCTGTCCATCAATGTTCCATCCCGTTGCACGCCATCATCTCATTTTCTGACAGATGCATCATGCGTCAGTGGGTGACTGAATTGCTGCAGGAGGTGGCCACAAATGTTTGGCGGACTTCATGTCAGCCTCGCCGCTGGAAGGAGGCTTTGCTTACCAGACTCCGCATCGGGCATAGCCCTTTCACACATGGCTTCCTCCTCCGGCTGGAGGATCCACCACTCTGTGAAGTTTGTGGCGTGCCGCTTTCAGTTCAGCATATTGTGGCTACTTTTATCCTATATACTGATATTAGGGATCGCTGGAGATCTGCCCACCATCCTCGCAGATACCGATACCAGTGTTCCAAGAGTGGTGAAATTTTGTGAACTGTCAGGCCTCATCCCTAAATGCGTTATAAACGGCTCCGCATGTAGGGACAGCCTTCGTCCCCACCCATGAGATTTGCATGTTGACTTTTCGTCAGGGCGCTGATGACCATGATGTGGAGCGCCCCCTCAACCCAAACCATCATCATTATCATGTAAATTATTCCAGTCAGAAGTACCTTCACTGCTCACTTATTTACTTACGTAATTTCTTTATTGGTGTCCCATAGCTCATCTGCACCACGTACGGTAGTTACGTGCAATAAAGTCGTTTACTGGTTATTCAAAATATATTTCGCGATTTCCGCGTCTGTTGCTAAGAAGGTGTTTCGATGTACTTGGCTGAAGTTTCTGGCGATGACAGAGATAAAGGTGGGCTAATGCTAGTAGTGGAACAGCTCTTTGTGTGTATTGTGAGGTTTGCATAAGACGTGCACCCAAGAAAGAAGATTGGCATGCGCGCCAGCTGGCAGAAAGTATATAATAGCTACATCTGTGTACGCATGCGACACATATGTTTGACCAACTCTTCCTTCCCTCATCTTTCTCTCCATCTCATCTCCAACCACAGTCTGTCCATCTGCTCCTACCCATACTCTCTGTCTCTCTGTTAACTCCTCTTCCACTGTTCCTCCAGCTCCTTCACCCCTCTCTTTCTCACATATCGTCGACCCTCTCCTTCTGTCGATATTCTCCACCCACTCTTTCTGTCCATCTCTTCGTCTCCCTCTTCCTTCTCTACCTGCTCACAAAACCTCTACATCTTGTAGATAGATTCCTCATCTTCCCTCTCTCTGAACATCTCCTCTTCCCCCTCTGTCTCACCTCTCACCATCTCCTCCTTCACCTCTATCTGTACATCTCCTCCTCCTCCTCCTCGTGTCTGTTCACTCCTCATCCCTCTTTCTGTTCATCTCCTGCACCCTCTCCCTCATCTCATGCTCCTTCACACTCTGACCATCTCCACCTCCCCCCCCTCTCTTTCTCTCTGTTCATTTCCTCCTCGCTACTCTCTCTCTGTCCATCTCACCTTCCCCTCTCTATGTCTACCTCATCCTCCCCCTTTCTCACTATCTTTCTCCTCCCCCCTCTCTCTGCTCATTACTGACAATCCGGACATGTAGTCCCACACCACACAGCATGCTGATACTACTCACAAACACACCTTCTCTCTCTCTCTCTCTCTCTCTCTCTCTATCTCTTTCTGTCCATCATCTCCCCCTTCTTCCCCCTTTCTCTGTCCGCGCCATCCTCCCACTCGCACTATCGATCTCCTCCTCTCCTCTCTCCGAGGAGTCGTGCTCATCAGCACACGTGACCCTTGAAAGACATGCCGATATTACCTCCGCGATACGCTTTTTGTGCAGGGCAGCCTAAGTCAGGGGTAGAAAACCCCTTTTTTTGCCCATATCTTCTCACCTGTGGCTACGGCAGTGGTGCGTTTGGGTGTCTGCGTGATAAGATGTGCGAATGTGTGTACTTTTACTAGCAAAAGAGCAAGAGCTCGAAAGGTAGTGTGAATTCTGTTTCCTGTTACGTCGATCTATGCTCTATACAGTAGTCTGCTACAGGTGAGTGGTAGCCTTTACCTTATTTTATTTATTGTTGCACCCACGAATAAAGGAACCAGGTAGCTTCAATAATTGTGTAGATTGGAAGAATTTTTGATTCACTACCACATGGACCCCTACCCGACGGAAATACGACTGTTGTTGAGATCTGTTGACGTCGGCCCAAGAACTCACTAATCGATTCGAGATCGAACAAAGAGGTTTTTATTCTTTTCGTGACAAGAATCACTTGTATGCCATGATTTTGCTGTTAACTTTGAGTAGACTTACAACGAAGTGCTGTCAGAAGATTTTCGTTCCAACATACAGCCGAATTTTTGCGTCCAGGGCGCCTGTGGTCTATTTTTTCTCCCTAGCTGAGATATCTGACGAGCTGTTTTGAAGGGAAAGCTAATTTTGTCACCATTATCCGTTCGATAAGAGGAGAAGAGTCGGTGTTCTGTAGTTCCCAATGAAGAAACATGCCACTGGCACGTCCACATTACCAATACGTATGTGGGTATTAGAAACATAATATGTCCCAAGAAGGTTGTCTTCTTCCAGTTGTTAATTCGTTATTGTGCGAGGCTGTGAAAACAGAGCTATAGCAGTTCATGACGAGTATTTGTTTCTTCCACTTTAGAATATGAGGTTCAAAATAGCTCTGAGCACTATGGGACTTAACTTCTAAGGTCATCAGTCCCCTAGAAGTTAGAACTACTTAAACCTAACTAACCTAAGGACATCACACACATCCATGCCCGAGGCAGTAATCGAACCTGCGACCGTAGCGGTCGCGCGGCTCCAGACTGTAGCGCCTAGAACCGCTCGGCCACCCAGGCCGGCAAAATACGAGGCTTCTGCGGTATCGGTACTGCTTTCGTCGCTGCCGTTGTGTTCGGCCACGGAGAGCGCCCGCCGCTTGCAGGAGGTGCTCCCCTGCGCCTTGCTCCATATGGAGCAGAGGGGCGTGTCTGCCGGCGCCGTAATGGCCTGACAGCCCGTTCCGATTGTTCTCCCTGTGATGCCAACAGCCTGACAGCAGCGGCGGAGCGATGCCCTGGTACTTACACGCTCTACGAGAACTAAATTTCGAATCGCCAACTTAAGTCAAACATCCTGAGATAGCATGGCGTGTGGTTATCAGATAAAGCAATCCATCCAACCAAGTTAACCCTAAATTGGCACATATAAGTCTTGTCGAAAAGTGTTCTCCGCATAAGACCTTCAGACACAGACTTTTTAAAGTTTTCGTAGACCTCTTGGTCTAGTGCTAGGATGGTTGTAGCGAGGCCACGCGGGATCCTTATCAAACCTTTCATTGTCTAATGTACCCATTGTATACATCGTCATCTTGCAAAGGCAACTCTGTATCTACATTTATATCTAGACCTACATCTACAGCTATGCCCTGCAAACTACTTTGAAGTGCATGACAGAGGGTACGTTCCATTGTACCAGTTATTAAAGTTTCTTGTCGTTCCATTTACGTATGCAGCGCGGGAAGAATGATTGTGTATACGCCTCTGTACGTGCTCGTCACATCCGTAACCTTCTCTTTAAAGCACCAAGCAGTTCTTTTGATATCCCACGTGCTCTGGAATTCCATGACGCTCTTCATGTGGTCCAGGAATATTTTCTGCGTCCTCACTTATTCTTTCGCCTTGAGACCTTCTCCTGTATTTCTTTTACTACGAATATATTATGCCAAACATGCGTATGATAAACTTAATTCGACCTTTTAAGGTGTCAGTGCCACTGCCGATTCCTTGCCACACTCGTGTGAGGGTTGCGGCTTGCCTCTAATGATATCATCTCGGCAGTACGTCAAAACTTCGGGCCGAAGACTCACCTTTATCTTATTCTAGTTAATTATTCAAAATGGCAGTGACAATCGCATTATTTATTTTGCCGCCAACCGGTTTCAACCCGCGATGGGGTCATCTTCAGGACAATTTACACCATTTGGTCGCTCGCTGGAGTCGTCACCCTGCCTGTGCACGGTTGGGCAGGGTGACGTCTGGTGTAAATTGCCCTGTAGATGACCCCATCACGGATTGAAACCGGTTGGCGGCAAAACAAATAATGCAATTGTGACTGTCATTTTGAATAATTGATTATAAGTAAACCAATCGCTGTTATCTCCACACAACTATGTTGTCTAAAAATTTATCTTATTCTGTTCAGTGCGTGGGTTTCAGGTGTGTCATTTCTCGTGTTGCACAAACTGTTAGACCTCGTCAACTGTTTCAAAGTAATTGATAGTGAATTGTTGGCACCTTATGGCATTAATACTCCCGATTTATTTTTTATTTTTAAATCAACCGTAGCCCGTCCTGTACACCGCGTGCCTCTCCCCCATCCCTCCCCCTCCGCTGCTCCCCAAAAAAAAAAGCACGCAGGAGGGGAGGAGGAACGGAAATATAACACGGGTTTAGAGACTGTGTGTGATTTTATTTCAGTAATTACAACATCGAGTGAAAGTTACAGAGAACTTAACGCACTCATCAACGTGACGTTGCACCCCATCTGGCCTGAAAGCATGTACTGACTCGGATGGAAAGGGTATCATAACGTGGCAAACTGGCACACAGATGTTATAAGTGGTCCCTAATGTCCTGTATACTAGCAGTGGGACGGAGGTTTTGTCCGAGCTGCTCCCACACGTGTTCAGTCGGGGAGAGATATGCGTATCTTGCTGCCCGCTGGAGTATCTCAGCATTGTACGCACAGTTTATAGACACGAGCCATGTATGGACGAGCATTGACCTACTGAAAAATGCCACCACGACACTGTCGCTTGAGAAGTAAGACGTGAGCATGCAGGACGTCCCTGACATAATACGAGGGTAGTTTGAAAAGTCCGTGCAAAGTCCGAGAGATGGCACCACCTGCGCGTATCGAGGTCTTGTTTAGTTAGTAGCATCTTTGGAAAGAGCGTACACCAAGTTTCAGCCATATTGGTCTGTTTCTTTGTGTTTGGCATTCGCGTGAATCAAGAAAGTCGAGTGATTGTCAAAAAATGGACGAAAAAGAATTTCGTATGATGATTAAACATGAAAGGCAAAACGCCTCGGGGGACTAAAGAGAAGCTTGATAAACATTAATGTGATTCTGTACCTTCGATTAGAACAGTTAACAACTGGTTTCAAAATTTTGGGAGTGGCCATATGGGCCCAAGTGATGCTGAACGATCCGGACGCCCTGTGGAGGTTACGACTCTAGAAATCATTGATAAAATCCATGATATGGTGATGGATGACAAAAGAGATAAGCTGCGTGAGATTGCTAATGCTGTGGGAATCTCGAATGAATGAGTACATAATATTGCGCATAAACATTTGGACATGAGAAAGCTATCCGCAAGATGGGTTTCGCGACTACTCACGCTTGACCAAAAACGGAATCGTGTGAAGTGTTGCAACGATGGTTTGCAGCTGTTCAGGAAGAATCCGCAGGACTTAAAGCGTCGTTTCGTCACTGTGGATGAAACATGGGTACATTACTATTCTCCTGAGACCAAACAACAATCTAAACAATGGGTTACCAAGGGAGAATCTGCACCAAGGCGAAGTCCATTCGTTCGGCCGCGAAGGTTAAGGTGACTGTCTTTTGGGATTCTCAAGGGATAATGCTCGCCGACTATCTGGAAAAGGGTAAAACTATTACAGGTGCATATTGGACCCTCTGGAAACCGAGTTGCAAGAAAAACTCCGGCGACTGGACCGCAAAAAAGTCCTTTTCCATCACAACAATGGACCAGCATACACCTCAGCAGTTGTGGTCGCAAAATTATTGAAAATAGCATTCCAACTCGTTTCACATCCCGCCTGTTCTCCAGCCTTGGCTCCCTCGACTACTATTTGTTCCCCAATTTTGAGAAATGGCTGCCGGGACAAAGATTTTATTCAAACGAGGAGATGATTGCAGCAGCTAATAGCTATTTTGCAGACTTGGACAATTCCTATTATTCGGAAGGGATCAACAAATTATAACAGCGTTGAACGAAGTGTATAAATCTAAAAGGAGACTATGTCGAAAAATAAAAAATGTTTACCCCAAACACGAAAGTAGTTTTTATTTTTGCACGGACTTTTCAAACGCCCCTCGTATTTTCCCGCCAGAGTCCTCTCACTCACTACCAAGTCTTACCTGAAGTCTTACCCTTTGGTTCCGCACACCATGATGACAAGAGTAAACCGCTGCGCCTCTCCAAAACACTGGAAGAACGGGACCTCTCTCCAGGTTGCCAGCATACTCGGCGACGATGGTTATCCAGGGTAGTGCACAAAAAAAGAAAAAGAGCGATTCATCGCTGGTCACAGTGCGACGCCATTCGTGAGCAGATCATGTTTCCCGGTCATGTCCCCATTTCAAACACGACCATCTGTTGTGGTTTTAACGGCAGCTTACGCATTGTATGGTAATTCCTAATCCGACTGCAGGTAGTCTCCGACCAATGGTGCGGGATGGCACAAAAAAATGTTCAAATGTGTATGAAATCTTATGGGACTTAACTGCTAAGGTCATCAGTCCCTAAGCTTACACACTACTTAACCGAAATTATCCTAAGGACAAACACACACACCCATGCCCCCGAGGGAGGACTCGAACCTCCACCGGGACCAGCCGCACAGTCCATGACTGTGCGGCGCGGGATGGCACAAAATGTTCCAGCGAGTCGTTTGCTTGTGCTCGGATGGTAGGCGCAGACGTGAAGGGAGTATGATGTGCTCGGTGCGCTGTGCGCCT
Organism: Schistocerca piceifrons; assembly: GCF_021461385.2. Classification (NCBI taxonomy): domain Eukaryota; kingdom Metazoa; phylum Arthropoda; class Insecta; order Orthoptera; family Acrididae; genus Schistocerca; species Schistocerca piceifrons. The sequence goes on along the minus strand of NW_025728976.1, from coordinate 64,376 downwards.
GCCCTCCTTTATAGTGACCAGACGTCGTTGACCGCCACCTTGACGACAAGTTCCCATGCAGTCCAGCAGGGGGCCCCTGTCACAGCTGAATGCTTCACAAATCTGCATACTGCACGATTGAACCAGTGGGCCAAATGGAGACTCATAATGAGACGCGTTCAAATACTTTGAGGTGCTGACAACGCTGCCACACGAGTCGTGACAGCCACATGTCCTCGACAGTGATCACTCTGACTCTGTTCACGCTCCATAAATACTTTAGGGGGCGGGAGTGGTAATTACGGTGTCAAATAACCATTCGCACTCGCGTCACTTGCTGTTGTTGTTGTTGTTGTGGTCTTCAGTCCTGAGACTGGTTTGATGCAGCTCTCCATGCTACTCTATCCTGTGCAAGCTTCTTCATCTTCCAGTACCTACCACAACCTACATCCTTCTGAATCTCCTTAGTGTATTCATCTCTTGGTCTCCCTCTACGATTTTCACCCTCCACGCTGCCCTCCAGTACTAAATTGGTGATCCCTTGATGCCTCAGAACATGTCCTACCAACCGACCCCTTCTTCTAGTCAAGTTGTGCCACAAACTCCTCCCCTATTCTATTCAGTACCTTCTCATTAGTTATGTGATCTACCCATCTAATCTTCAGCATTCTTCTGTAGCACCACATTTCGAAAGCTTCTATTCTCTTCTTGTCTAAACTATTTATCGTCCACGTTTCACTTCCATACATGGCTACACTCCATACAAATACTTTCAGAAACGACTTCCTGACACTTAAATCAGTACTCGATGTTAACAAATTTCTGTTCTTCAGTAACGCTTTCCTTGCCATTGTCAGTCTGCATTTTATATCCTCTCTACTTCGACCATCGTCAGTTATTTTGCTCCCCAAATAGCAAAACTCCTTTACTACTTTAAGTGTCTCATTTCCTAATCTAATTCCCTCAGCATCACCCGACTTAATTCGACTACATTCCATTATCCTTGTTTTGCTTTTGTTGATGTTCATCTTATACCCTCCTTTCAAGACACTGTCCATTCCGTTCAACTGCTCTTCCAAGTCATTTGCTGTCTCTGACAGAATTATAATGTCATCGGCAAACCTCAAAGTTTTTATTTCTTCTCCATGAATTTTAATACCTATTCCGAATTTTTCTTTTGTTTCCTTTACTGCTTGCTCAATATACAGATTGAATAACATCGGGGAGAGGCTACAACCCTGTCTCACTCCCTTCCCAACCACTGCTTTCTTTTCATGTCCCTCGACTCTTATTACTGCCATCTGGTTTCTGCACAAATTGTAAATAGCCTTTCGCTCCGTGTATTTTACCCCTGCCACCTTTAGAATTTGAAAGAGAGTATTCCAGTCAACATTGTCAAAAGCTTTCTCTAAGTCTACAGATGCTAGAAACGTAGGTTTGCCTTTCCTTAATCTTTCTTCTAAGATAAGTCGTAAGGTCAGTATTGCCTCACGTGTTCCAACATTTCTACGGAATCCAAACTGATCTTCCCCGAGGTCGGCTTTTACCAGTTTTTCCATTCGTCTGTAAAGAATTCGCGTTAGTATTTTGCAGCTGTGACTTATTAAACTGATAGTTCGGTAATTTTCACATCTGTCAACACCTGCTTTCTTTGGGTCACTTGCTATGAATACTTTTATTCTCGCAGCGCATACACAATTCGTGTAGCATAGAGCGTGTACCACAGGGAACTGATCTGTCAAAGATAAAGTTGTTCTTGCTGCGGTAGGGCAGCGATGTTACTGGCGAGTAGAGGCAGTGGTTGTGTATCCCCACATACTCTTCCAGACCTGCTGACAACACTAGACACGTACGACACTAACACACTCTGGTGACAGTTCTCAGTGCATCAGTTAATAAATCCCGGATGGAGCCCCGAAAAATTATGGAATAAAGCGCTGATACACTCTGGTGGCCGTTCTACATGCCACAGAGGATAGCATCTCTAGTCATTCACATGCCCACCGATTGTCTTTGGGTGTAGGAAGTTAGATTGTCATCCAATCATGTTTTGTGCGTACTTCGCATTTTCTGTCAGAGAATGTAGATGCAGTAATGGATCCTAGATGTACAAAATTTCTGCTACTACCACTACAGTGATACAGCCTTTATTTATTTTCTTTTAGGTGCCCTACTTGTTACTTATAATGTCCTCTTGGTCTCAGCAAACTGTTCGACAGCACCGCGAGCTGACTGGCCTCTCTCATCTGTTATCAGTGACGTTAGCTTCTACTTTCTGCCAAAAAAAGAATTCCAAATCAATAGAATACAATAGGAAATAAGAATAGAATGTAAGAACAGTATATAAGAAATCCACCCCATGCTGAAATAAGGAGAGTCCAAACAGAATCAAATAAGATATGCTATGGCTTCAAAATGGCATTAGGCCATCGGTGCGCCGGCTCTCCCCATAAGGGATTGAGTAATTGCAAAAAAAAAAAAAAATTTTAAAAATGCTGGTCACGCAATCGTAATTAATACCACAACCTACGAGGCCTCGCAGCCGCATTGGCCTGTTTTTCATGGGGATTATTGATTGTTTGCATCGTTGAATTCAAAATTGTAATACTCTGCAGCATTTTTAAGGCGCTATGAATAATGGATCATTGACATTAATTTGTGTTTTCGAACGTTCGAAGAATATATTCGTCATAATCCTACATATTTTACATGTTACAACTTGGCATAAGTTTCATTTCCACACGTCATGTTTCTCTGTGACATGCCGTGCATTGTTACCCACTTGCGTCGTAATATTGTCGACATTGATTGTTTGCCTTGCATTGTTACCAGTGCTCACCTCAAACTCTTTTAAACGACGTACGCCGTTAAGTGAAGGACGTGGACAGTGGGAACACTTTCAAAGTCTCATAGCTGTCCGTTTCGATTAAGATTAGTGAAAGGCAGTTCAGATATATTTTTGCGTTTTTGTTTTACATATCTTTCTCTATTTTTGAATTTAGACTTAGCGTGTCAAAACAGTATGTCTGCTACCACGTTTCAACGCACTGCTGTAAGCTTTCTGTACGTGCTGTAGCCTTTAACCCACTCACAGTTAGATACGCTTGTGTTTTCATACTCTCGCGCCGAAAGCAGTATTAGGTTTCCAGCTTTCACCGCTAAGCACAACGTAAATCAGACTTTGCCCTGTCAAATCGTCCAGGCAACTCTGACGGCCCGTTTTGTCATAGGTCATATTTTCTTTATTGCTACAAGACTCTTCTGTTTCCGTAGTAGTCTTCCCGTGCCCTACTTAAGACTTTAAATGATAACATATTCAATAATTCCCTTTTGTTGCTTTCTCTTATATTATTGTTTACATTGGCGAACGAAGCGAGGAAGATTTAGAATTCAACGTCCCATCGACTACGAGGTTGTAGACGGAGCGCAAGCTTGGGACAGGGAAGAAAATATGCCGTGCCCTTTACGAAGGAATCCTTCCGGCCCTTACCTGAAGAGATTTAGGAAAATAACCGAAAACCTAAATCTGGATAGCCTGACTGGAGTTTGAACCGTCGTCCTCCAGAATGCTAGTCCGTTGTGCTAACCACTGAAGGCTCCTAGGAGCTTGCCTCACATCCGAGGCGACGTGTGGGAATTCAGGACGTTCAAATGTGGTGCGCTCTGCAGTAACAGCCCCAGCTCCACATTCACTTCCCTTCTTTGCCCGTTCAACTTTCCTCTGTAGATACATAGGGTATGGCCCATGTCAGATAGGAAGATGAACAGGACCCTGTCAGGCGCGAAACAATTTCATTTTGATTTTTTCTTTTATGATGGCGAAGAAGGAATGTACCCTTAACCCTGTTACAGCGATTTCCAAATCTTTATTTATGTGTAAACCAGATGTGCTTTAAATTAAAAGAAATGGTTTCGACAGCAGTTGAGAGATTTATATCAAATAAGTTAACGAACGACGGAGCTTATCCCTCATTCTCACAAAACAGGTCGCAACACAGAAACAACGAAAAAAGCATGCCAAATTTAAACGAACACAAAATCCCCAAGATTGGCGATCTTTTACAGAATCTCGAAATTTAGCACGGTCTTCATTGCTACATGCGTATAATAGTTTCCACAGCAGAACTTTGTCTCGAAACCTGGCAGAAAATCCAAAGAGATTCTGGTCGTATGTAAAGTATGCCAGTGGCAACACACGTAATGCCTTCTCTGCGCAATTGCAATGAAAATAATATCGATGACAGTGCTGCTAAAAAAAGAGTTACTAAACACAGCCTTCCGAAATTCCTTCACCAAAGAAGACGAAGTAACATTCGAGGACTGGAAAGTTGCACAGGTTCAAGAAAGGCAGTAGGAGTAATTCACTATTTTAGAGGCCCATGTCATTAACGTCGATATTCAGCAGGATTTTTTAACATATATTATGTTCGACCTTATGAATTACCTCGAAGAGAACGATCTATTGACACACAGTCAACACGGATTTAGAAAACATCGTTATTGTGAAACGCAACTACTCTTTACTCACACGAAGTGTTCAGTGCTATTGACAAGTGATTTCAAAGTGTTTCTGTATTTCTAGATTTTCAAAAGGCTTTTGACACCGTGCCTCACAAGCGGCTTGTAATCACACTGCGGCCTTATGGAATATCGACTCAGTTATGCGACTAGGTTCGTGATTTCCTGTCAGAGAGGTTACAGTAGGTAGTAACTGACGGAAAGTCATCAAGTAAAACACAAGGTAGTGTTACAGGCCCTCTGTTGTTCCTTATATATATAAACGATTTAGAGGACAATCAGCAGCTATCTTACGTTGTCTGTAGTTGATGCTGTCGTTTATCATCGAGTACAGTCATCAGAAGATCAGAACCAGTTGCAAAACGATTTAGGTAAGATATCCGTATGGTGCGAAAATTGACAGTTGACCCTAAATAATGTGAATGAAAATGTTCAAATGTGTGTGAAATCTTATGGGACTTAACTGCTAAGGTTATCCGTCCCTAAGCTTACACATTACTTAACCTAAATTATCCTAACGACAAACACACACACCAATGCCCGAGGGACGACTCGAACCTCCGCCGGGATCAGCCGCACAGTCCATGACTGCAGCGCCTTAGACTAAATAATGAAAAGCGTGAGGTCATCGACATGAGTGCTAAAAGGAATCCTTTAAACTGCGGTTACACGATCAACTAATCAAATCTAGAGACCGTAAATTCAGCTAAATACTTCGGAATTAAAGTTACGGACAAATCAAATTGGAAAGAACACATAGAAAATATCATGGGGAAGGCGAAGCAAAGACTGCCTTTTATTGGCAGAACACTTAGAAGATGCAGCAGATCTGCCAAAGCGACTGCATACACTACGCTTGTGGGTCCTCCTTTGCAGTACTGCTGCGCGATGTGCGATCCTTACCAGACAGCATTAACTGATTACTTCGAGAAAGTTCAAATAGGAGCAGCACGTTTTGTATTATCGCGAAATAGGGGAGAGTGTGTGGCGGACACGATTCAGGATTTGGGGTGGACGTCATTAAAACAATGGCGTTTCTCGTTGCGGGGAGATCTTCTCACGAGATTTCAATCACCAACTTTCTCCTCCGAATACGAAAATATTTTGTAGACGCCGTCCTCCATAGGGAGAAACGATCATCATAAAGAAATAATGGAAATCAGAGCTCACACGGAAAGGTAGAGGCGTTGGTTTTTTCCGCGCGTTGTTCGAGAGTAGGATAATTCAGAATTATTCTGAAGTTGGTTCGTAAACCCTGTGCCAGGCACTTAAATCAAATTGGAATGAACACATAGATGTGATGTGATGTGATGTGCAGAGTATCCAGGTAGATTTAGATGTAGACGTAGATCTTTAATTTTATTTCAGTTGGTTCTTGTTCCATATCATCTCCGTCTAACTTCCCTTGTCATCGTAGAAAATAACGTCTGGTTCACTGTAACATTTTTAGTTTTGCAGTTATGATTCATTTTAAACTACTTCCAGTATTCTGACGTCGACTCGTTAAGTGTGACGCTTTAAGTGCCTCGGACAGACTGAGTCGGTGTATTTTGTTGGGACGTCAAGTCGGTCGCCAGGCCCGTTTGTCTGCCTTGTGAATGTTTATGTAATGGAATGAGGTCGTGGATGCAGGCAGCTTTTAAACTTCATGTACAAGAAACGTCAAGGCCGTGTAAGGCGGCACTTAGCGCTGTACATCTTCCGACTGCTCTAATTAAGATCCGCGCGATATGCAACCGGTTGTCGACTGCTGCTGCTGCTGCTGCTGCCGCCGTTGTTGTTCTAGGGAGGCAAACTGCAGTCCACTACTTAGTGTTGGTCACAAAACTGCAATCAATGATATATATTCATTTGAAATGAACAGCAAGCGTCAGTACCCCGTACTTGACTTCATTAATCACTTTCCAACAGTACGTTCCTCCGTATGCAAGAAATGAAGCAGGCGAAAGGGAATACAAACGTTTAAAAAATGAGACTGACAGGAAGTGCAAAATGGCTAATCAGGAATGGCTGGAGGACAAATGTAAGGATTTAAAAGCATATTTCACTAGGAGAAAGATAGATGCAACGTACAGGAAAATTAAAGAGGCCTTTGGGGAAAAGAGAAGTATCTGTATGAATACCAAGAGCTCAAAAGGCAAACCAATCCTAAGCAAAGAGGGGAAAGGTGAAAGGTGGAAGGAGTATACAGAGGGTCTACACAAGAGAGATGAACTTGAAAGTAATATTATAGAAAGGGAAGTGGATATAGATGAAGATTAGATTGTAGATATGATACTGCGAGAGTTTGCAAAGCTGTGAAAGATCAAGTAGAAACATCGCCCCAGGAGTAGAAGATATTCCGTCAGGACTACCGACAGCCTTCTAGCCTTGGGAGAGCCAGCCTTGACAAGACTCTACCATTTGGTGCGCAAGATGTATGAGACAGGTGAAATACCCCAGACTTCAAGAAGAATGTAGTATTTCAATTCTAAAGAAAGCAGTTGCAGACAGGTGTGAAAATTACGGAATTATCAGTTTAATAAGTCATGCTTGTAAATTTCTGACATGAATGGAATAACTTGTAGAAGCCGAGATCGGGGAAGATCAGGTTGGATTCCGCAGAAATATAGGAACACGCGAAGCAGTACTGACCCTACGACTTATATTAGAAGACAGGTTAAGGAAAGACATACCTACATTTATAGCATTTGTAGACTTAGAGAAAGCTTTCGACAATGTTGACGGGAACACACTCTTTGAAATTCTGAAGGTAGCAGGGGCAAAAACAAGGAGCGAAGGGCTATTAACAACTTGTACAGAAACCACATGGCAGTTAATAAGAGTCGAGGGGCATGAAAGGGAGGCTTTGTTTGGAAAGGGAGTGAGACAGAGTTGTAGCATATCCCCGATGTTATTCAATATGTGCGTTCAACAAGCAGTAAACGAAAGGAAGAAAACTTTGGAATAAGTGGTGGTGGTGGTGGTTAGTGTTTAACGTCCCATCGACAACGAGGTCATGAGAGACGGAGCGCAAGCTCGGATTAGGGAAGGATTGGGAAGGAAATCGGCCGTGCCCTTTCAAAGGAACCATCCCAGCATTTGCCTGAAACGATTTAGGGAAATCACGGAAAACCTAAATCAGGATGGCTGGAGACGGGATTGAACCGTCGTCCTCCCGAATGCGAGTCCAGTGTGCTAACCACTGCGCCACCTCGTTCGGTTTTGGAATAAGGAATTAAAGTTTAGGCAGAAGAAATAAAATAAGTTGAGGTATGCCGATGACATTGTAATTCTGTCAGAAACACCAGAGGACTGGGGAGAGCAGTTGAATGGAACGGACAGTGTCTTGAAGGGAGGATTTAAGATGAATGTTGACAAATGCATCAAGAGTAATGGAATGTAGCTGAATTAAATCAGCTGATGCTAGGGAATTAGATTAAGAAATGAGTAAAGTAATAGATGAGTTTTGCTATTTGGGCAGGAAAATAACTGCTGATGCCTGAAGTGGAGAGGATATAAAATGTAATCTGGCAATGGCTAGAAAAGCATTTCTGAAGAAGAGAAATCTGTTAACATCGATTATAGACTTAACTGTTCGGAAGTCTTTTCTGTAGGTATTTGTCTGGAGTGTAGCCATGTACATAAATGAAACATGACCGGTAAATAGTTTAGATAAAATCAGAACAGAAGCTTTCGAAATGTGCTGCTGCGGAAGAATGCTGAAGATTAGATGGATCAATTATGTAAGTAATGAGGAAGTACTGCATAGAATAGGGCAGACAAGAAATTTGAAACACAACTTGACCAAAAGAAGGGAACGGTTAACACGACTCATTCTAAGACATCAAAGGATCACTAATTTAGTATTGGAGGGAAGTATGGGGGGTAAAAGTCGTAGAGACCAGGAGATGAATACACTAAGCAGATTCAGAATGATTTAGGCTGCAGGAGTTATTAGGAGATGAAGAGGCTCGTACAGGATAGAGTAGCATTGAGAGCTGCATCACACCAATCTTGAACTGAAGACCACAACAATAAGTTCCCAAGAAATTATTCCTGAGACGTGCGAAATGTGGCACGATTTAAACAAATCATCGATTTTTCTACCTTCACGTAGGCTGTCAGAGGCGTCATGCTGTTGTTGTTGTTGTTGTTGTTGTTGTTGTTGTTGTTGTATCATGGCAGCGCCTCTTCAGAACTGACCTGCTAGTCGAAACAAATATTGTGAGCAATTCGCAGCAATCTGTAATTTGGATATGTCCCCGTCGAAGTGTCCTCATTTCATGATTAATGTTAACAGAAAATTTCAAAAACACGAAGCGTTGCTACAAATATATTTTGCAAGCGACCTCCTTTGTGAAGGTCATGGGATTTTTCTAATGAGCTTCTACTGGGAATTTTCCTTACCTAACCAGATTTGTATCTCGTCTCATTTTCATTCACTTACTACTGATGCTAGGAAGTTGTTACTGATTTTATTAATCGATCGCCAATGTTGAATATGAAGGAATACCGCTAGATGTCTCCGTGTGTAAGAGAAACGAGATACGCACGTGCACCACATCTTCAAGAGTTGATGCGGGTATTACCCTTTTAACCGTTCGGTACATCGGTAGAATTCTCCCTGGCAGAAATATTCGACTGCTGAGGTCGGACGTCGTAAATTATGCAGGGGCTGCAGAAAGTAAGTTACACGTTTCCCACGCAAAGACCGTTCCGCAACAAGAGTGGGTCGCATTGTCAGGAGAGAATCCTCCTGCAGTACGGAAAGACGTGACTGGTTCTGATCCGTCACACAGTCCAGGTCTTGCACCATGCGATTTGCATCCTTTCGGCAAAGTGGCAGGGGGGAGGGGGGGATGCAGCAAACGATTTCCCAGTGATCAGGACGTTCACACAGCAGTTCTCAAATGCTTCTGCGACCAAGGACGGGTTTCTATCGGCGAGGAAGTAAACGATTGGCAGAATGTTCTGAGCGTTCTTTACAGAGACCTGGTCACTGTGTTGAGAGATAGCGTCGGGTATTTGTGTACTGCAGCATTTAGTAGGTGTTACTTGGCCTGCCCTGATAATGTGCAACTTATTTTTTGAAGTCCCATTGATCATCGTCAGATTTTAATGCAACGTAGCCGGTTATAGTCTTAAGAAATTGTATAAGTTACAAGTTACTGCTGTTATTAATCAAACGGTTCTGTGAAATTTTCTGCGGAAATTTTCCACGACATTGAGGAGCAAAGTAAAGTCGTGATAAAAGTTGTGGTGACATATTGCATACTGTTTTGCAGTTAGTCACATAGTTCATTTACGTTAATGCAGATGCATGATAACGTTAACTCCCAGCTGCATGCAACAACTCGCAGCAACATTTGCAACGTACTCGAGACACTGCACGGGTGCCGTTCGTGGTCAAGTACAAAAGCGTAACCTGTAGAGTCCCCCGATGAGCATGACTTTAGTTTTGTGTGCTTCAGAGCACGTTATGGCGGATGTCGTGTGGTTCGTATTGGTAGTGTGGCACGGTTAAACGATGTAGAAGCAACGGCATTATACACAAGTGTGTCGCACAGGAACTCTTCGAAAACAGGCAGAAGAGCACATTTAGCAATTGAAAAGTACTTCCTGGTTATGAAATTCGGAGATCTTAATCCACCTGGGCATCTGTGGAAGCACCTCCATCTTTGTGCCTACTGTGTGAATTCTCCGGCACACAGCCTTCAAACTCCTCAGATGAAGCATGTAAGCAGCTGACTCATTTCAGGCTCGTCAGTTTTTTCTTGTGTTTCTAGTCATACGACGTGAGTCGACAACGAACATCAAGTGGCAGAGATGAAATCTGGTGATATTGGGAACGTTGGCGGAGATCGCTCATCAGCTAGAATGGAAAAACCAAGCGGCGGGCAGAGTACGATAGCATCTTAACCGCTCTATCAGAGGGAACCGCTCCAGCGCCGGAACGCGCGTGCATCTGCGCAGCGGCCTGCTGGCGGGCTCTGGAGGGAGCCGTGCTGGAACTCCGGGCCAGAGGCTGTCTGCAGAGGCGCCGCCTAACGAGGTCGCCAAGACGCGGCCGTCATTTGTCAGCCGGGCTCTGCGGATCGCCTTTCTGGCCGCGGAGGGCAACGCCCCCCCCCGCACGTGGGCCAAGTGCTAAGCAGACCCTGTGTTCGGTCTGCTGTTGCGGGGTCGGCTCTTCTTTCAGTGCCGAGTACACAGCAGTGGAGCCACATACGCAAGTGGCTTCGCAGGTATGTGCGAAGGAAGGCAACCGCGCCACGGAGACGCACGGAACTACAGTCGCAGACTTCTGATCACGAAGGAGTTGGCTGTCGCCCACACGCAGCTAACATTTTAATCGCGGGCCGTCGTAGGCACCATCACCATTCAGGATGGTTGGAAACCTCTCATTAAAGTTACACATTTATGAACCGCTATCCTCCCCTTGCAGAAGTTGAACAGAATGATACGAATTGAACGAAATAATCTACACTCCTGGAAATTGAAATAAGAACACCGTGAATTCATTGTCCCAGGAAGGGGAAACTTTATTGACACATTCCTGGGGTCAGATACATCACATGATCACACTGACAGAACCACAGGCACATAGACACAGGCAACAGAGCATGCACAATGTCGGCACTAGTACAGTGTATATCCACCTTTCGCAGCAATGCAGGCTGCTATTCTCCCATGGAGACGATCGTACAGATGCTGGATGTAGTCCTGTGGAACGGCTTGCCATGCCATTTCCACCTGGCGCCTCAGTTGGACCAGCGTTCGTGCTGGACGTGCAGACCGCGTGAGACGACGCTTCATCCAGTCCCAAACATGCTCAGTGGGGGACAGATCCGGAGATCTTGCTGGCCAGGGTAGTTGACTTACACCTTCTAGAGCACGTTGGGTGGCACGGGATACATGCGGACGTGCATTGTCCTGTTGGAACAGCAAGTTCCCTTGCCGGTCTAGGAATGGTAGAACGATGGGTTCGATGACGGTTTGGATGTACCGTGCACTATTCAGTGTCCCCTCGACGATCACCAGTGGTGTTCGACCAGTGTAGGAGATCGCTCCCCACACCATGATGCCGGGTGTTGGCCCTGTGTGCCTCGGTCGTATGCAGTCCTGATTGTGGCGCTCACCTGCACGGCGCCAAACACGCATACGACCATCATTGGCACCAAGGCAGAAGCGACTCTCATCGCTGAAGACGACACGTCTCCATTCGTCCCTCCATTCACGCCTGTCGCGACACCACTGGAGGCAGGCTGCACGATGTTGGGGCGTGAGTGGAAGACGGCCTAACGGTGTGCGGGACCGTAGCCCAGCTTCATGGAGACGGTTGCGAATGGTCCTCGCCGATACCCCAGGAGCAACAGTGTCCCTAATTTGCTGGGAAGTGGCGGTGCGGTCCCCTACGGCACTGCGTAGGATCCTACGGTCTTGGCGTGCATCCGTGCGTCGCTGCGGTCCGGTCCGAGATCGACGGGCACGTGCACCTTCCGCCGACCACTGGCGACAACATCGATGTACTGTGGAGACCTCACGCCCCACGTGTTGAGCAATTCGGCGGTACGTCCACCCGGCCTCCCGCATGCCCACTATACGCCCTCGCTCAAAGTCCGTCAACTGCACATACGGTTCACGTCCACGCTGTCGCGGCATGCTACCAGTGTTAGAGACTGCGATGGAGCTCCGTATGCCACGGCAAACTGGCTGACACTGACGGCGGCGGTGCACAAATGCTGCGCAGCTAGCGCCATTCGACGGCCAACACCGCGGTTCCTGGTGTGTCCGCTGTGCCGTGCGTGTGATCATTGCTTGTACAGCCCTCTCGCAGTGTCCGGAGCAAGTATGGTGGGTCTGACACACCGGTGTCAATGTGTTCTTTTTTCCATTTCCAGGAGTGTATTACAGTAAAGACCATGTTTGTCATTTAAGAAGGGAGCTCCGACTGGGATCTCGGCTTTCTAACTGTGGAAAAGAATGAAACACATGCAGAAGATCATGAACGTAATGTGTTTGCAAACTTGCAATTATTTACGTGATTGAAATGGTTTAAATTTTAAATGGACATAGAAACGTGCGTTTTTGTTCGTCATTTCTCATACAACAAATGTTACAGCTGCTTGAGAGAAGATGGAGGAAAGTAACAGCCGTTAATTTTTTTTCCAATACAGATATACACTGATGGAAAAAAATTAGTACACCCTTTTATTGGTTTCCAATTAGCACAATATTTATTGTTGCAACCAAGAGGATAAAATCAGAGAGATTAGAGCCCACACGGAGGTATACCGACAATCTTTCTTTCCATGAACAATCCGAGACTTGAATGGAAGGGTAGACGTTCTCAAGGTACCCTCCGCCACACACCGTCAGGTGGCTTGCGGAGTATAGATGTAGATGCATATGGAGTACATGAAATGACTACATTTACAGGTCGGTAGCACAAGCGGTTCTGAGGTAGCACGTACCGACCCATGCTGAAACACCCATATTAGTACGCGGTGTAGCCTCCAAGGGTGGCAATGCAGGTGCCGACTCTGGCATCCAGTCGATCGTACTGATGGCGAATACTGAGATGACTGACGAGTCGCACCAGTCACTTGTCGTCCCATCATGCCCCACAATGCTCGATGAGAAACAAGCGGTTCAGTCCAAAACCGCGCGACCGCTGCGGTCCTGCCTCGTGTTAGGATGTGTGTGATGTTCTTAGGTTAGTTAGGTTTAAGTAGTTCTAAGTTCTAGGGGACTGATGACCTCAGATGTTAAGTCCCATAGTGCTCAGAGCCATTTGAACCATAGTGGAGTGCACTACATAATCATGAATGTAATGAAAAAAATAGAGGTTGGCGAGACATGTAGCCAGGTGAACAGATGATAGATGCTCCAAAGAAGTTCTTTGCTGATGGCAAGAGGTAAAGAAAGATCGAGGTTACGGTCTAACGAAGGGTAACTAGGTGGCATCAGATTGAAGACTGCAGTGATTCGAAAAGTATGGAGGAGGCTCCATCCACCAGTCTGTCTGACTGTGATGCCTTTTTCTGTCCTACTGTGCGTAGGTAGAAAGGGTAACTAGATGGCATCAGATTGAAGACTGCAGTGCTTAGAAAAGTATGGAGGAGGCTCCATCCACCAGTCTGTCTGTCTGTGATGCCTTTTTCTGTCCTACTGTGCGTAGGTAGAAAAATGACGACTGGCACTGGTGGTGACGCAGAGACTGGAGCAACGAAAAGCCGGTTCCTGCGGCTGGTGGCGGCTAGCCAGAATCAAAGTCAAGAGCGTATCGAAAGTCGTCGCAAGCGTGATCTGCAGGTAGTCTCGCTTGAGTGGAGGGGCCCACGTGGCGTGCCGTCGGCTGCTGCGGCGTCTCCCGCGGGAGCGAGCTGCGGCCGTGCTGCGAAGCCCGAGTGTCTCTGACGTCCCCTCCTTATCTGGGAATCCCAATCACTGTCTGATGCCAAACTTCTCAGGATGACTACAGTTGTGACCAGACGAAACTACTTTCTTTTTGTCATAATTGAGGGTTCTTTTATTGCTCTGGGGGAGGCTCACCAAACTAGAGCACACGAAATATTAGTTCACTTTATTACATAAATGAATGAAAGATTTATTTAACGTTGACACAGTTCTTTGCCACAGAATTGTTTGTTAATTTATAACTGACATTAACTATGAAAGCATCACTTGATGCACTAATTAACTTACAGTTCTGTTGGAAGTACGATGTTCGGCATTTACAACGGCACATTCCATCTCAAACTTTAACAATCGTCATTGTCATTACTATGGTGTTGACTGCTGTAGCTCAGGTTACGAAATGGGCTGAGGTCTTGCAAGCTCAACACTATATCGACGTCAGCGTGAGGGCGCTGCTGTCCTGAGAGGGGAGGTGTGGCCTTCAGGAGGACCGCCCGTACGTCGTTGTGAACTACAGCAAGACCTCGTTAATGTGTGTGGTATCGATATGTGTTGCCGACTCTGGTGTGACACTGCGATCTCTGGACCATACTCCAACGACGATCACGGTAATGATCTTGAATATCACCATGGTAACTGAGTAGGCGAAACATTACGAAGGGACATCCACACACTGTATTTTTTGCCGACTAGTGCTGATGTTGGTAATACGTCCTTGTATGTAGGTAGCTAAGCAATTTGCAAAATGACATACACTACTGGCCATTAAAACTGTTACACCAAGAAGAAATGCAGATTATAAACGGGTATTCATTGGATAAATATATTATACTAGAGCTGAAATCCGATTACATTTTCACGCAATTTGGGTGCATAGATCCTGAGAAATCAGTACCCAGAACAACCACCTCTGGCCGTAATAACGGCCTTGATACGGTCTGGGCATTGAGTCAAACAGAGCTTGGATGGTGTGTACAGGTACAGCTTCCCATCCAGTTTCAACACGATACCACAGTTCATCAAGAGTAGTGACTGGGATATTGTGACGAGCCAGTTGCTCGGCCACCATTGACCAGACGTTTTAAATTGGAGAGATCTGGAGAATGTACTGGCCAGGGCAGCAGTCGAACATTTTCTGTATCCAGAAAGGCCCGTACAGAACCTGCAACACGCGGTCGTGCATTATCCTGCTGAAATGTAGGGTTTCGCAGGGATCGAAAGAAGGGTAGAGTCACGGATCGTAACACATCTGGAATGTAACGTCCACTGTTCAACGTGCCGCCAATGCGAACAAGTGGTGACTGAGACGTGCAACCAATGTCACCCCGTACCATCACACAGGGTGATATGACAGTGCGGCGATGACGAATACACGCTTCCAATTTGCGTTCACCGCGATGTCGCCAAACACGGATGCGACCATCTTGATGCTGTAAACAGAACCTGGATTCATCCGAAAAAATGACGTTTTGCGATTCTTGTACCCAGGTTCGTCGTCGAGTACACCATCGCAGGCGCTCCTGTCTGTCATGCAGCGTAAAGGGTAACCACAGCCACGGTCTCCGAGCTGATAGTCCATGCTACTGCAAACGTCGTCGAACTGTTCGTGCAGATGGTTGTTGTCTTGCAAATGTCCCCATCTGTTGACTCAGGGATCGAGACGTGGCTGCACGATCCGTTAGAGCCATGCGGATAAGATGCCTGTGATCTCGACTGCTAGTGATACGAGGCCGCTGGGATGCAGCACGGCGTTCCGTATTACCCTCCTGAACCCACCGATTCCATATTCTGCTAGCAGTGATTGGATCTCTACCAACGCGAGCAGCAATGTCGCGATACGATAAACCGCAATCGCGATAGGCTACAATCCGACCATAATCAGTCGGAAACGTGATGGTACACATTTCTCCTCTTACACGAGGCATCACAACAACGTTTTACCAGGCAACGCCGGTCAACTGCTGTTTGTGTATGAGAAATCGGTTGGAAACGTTCCTCATGTCAGCACGTTGTAGGTGTCGCCACCGGCGCCAACCTTGTGTGAATGGTCTGAAAAGCTAATCATTTGCATATCACAGCATCTTCTTCCTGTCGGTTAAAGTTCGCGTGTCTGTAGCACGTCATCTTCGTGGTGTAGCATGTAGCAGTTTTAATGGCCAGTAGTGTGTTTAAAAACAGAAGCGGTTGTGGTGAAGTGTCTCACGGGGGGGGGGGGGGGGGGGGGGTTTGACGTGTTCTTGTTGTTGTCGTCGTCGTCGTCCATGTCCATCCCCACCACCACTCTGCACCTTGGATCCGCCTGCATGGCCACGACAGCCGCTTGCAGTACCCCGCCGCTAATGACTGTGCGGCTGCGGCAGTGCTGCTGCTCACTGCCGCTCACTGCCCCCACTTCGCGAGAACGAGCCACCTCAGCTCGGCAGTGGCGGCGCGGCCTCGGCTGGTACAAAAAACACTCGCTGGAGCGGCGCCGGCTTCCGGCGCGCCGCATTGTTTGCTAATGGCCGGAGACACAGTGTCCGCTCGCTCATTCAGCCGGTCTCGCCGCCCGCCGCTGCCCTGTCCTTCTGGGGAGCTGCGGGCTACTCGGCCGCCCATTCATGGACCACTCCCGCTGACCGCCGTACAACCCACCCTCCCGACTGATGCACGTGTACAGTGACCGTAGAAACTGTATATCGCCGACGATACAGTCCGGCAGCGTTGTTCGTCTGGACACGGGTGCAGTCGCGTTTTCGGTAACTGCTATTCCGCAATGATTGCGGCAATACACTTCTCGGCCGCAAGGGTTTACACGAGCCACAGTATTGCCCCAGTGTGGATGAAGTCGAGACACAGTCGAGAAAGTCTGTAATGGCTCGCCGCGCTGTTGCTAGCTTTGATTTGCGAAGCTGTAACGGCTGTAGGTGAAAACATTAGCCGTCTACGCAGCTGTGACGACACCGAGTCGTTGCCATAGAGACGTTTAAAAATCGCGTTACGTTATTGGTTGAGACAGGCCCGCGAAGCTGCCGCGCCCAGCCCACTGTAACTGTCAGGCATCAACCCACGTCGAGACAACTTTGATAGAAGTGAGTGCGGCCGTCTTGCTTTTGCATTCCATAAGGAGAAAGCAAGAGGAAGACAAAGGGGCCTTGTGGATCTGTTCGTTTTAAATAAATTCCGAAATTTCTCGAGAGATGCGTGGCGGCTTACTCCGTGCGTCTGACGCTTAAAATGTTTCATTTCTGTCTAATTCTCTCGCCAGTGAAACATATATATCCACATTCAGTAAGACTTCTTGCGATGTGTGGAAGTGGTAAAATGGTTCAAAAGGCTCTGAGCACTATGAGACTTAATATCTGAGGTCATCAGTCCCCTAGAACTCAGAACTACTTAAACCTAACTAACCTAAGGACATCACACACATCCATGCCCGAGGCAGGATTCGAACCTGCGACCGTAGCGGTCTTGCGGTTCCAGAATGCAGCGCCTTTAACCGCACGGCCACTTCGGCCGGCTTTCTTTCCTTTACTGCTTGCTCAATATACAGATTGAATAGCATCGGGGAGAGGCTACACCCCTGTCTCACTCCCTTCCCAAACACTGCTTCCCTTTCATGTCCCTCGACTCTTATAACTGCCATCTGGTTTCTGTACAAATTGTAAATAGCCTTTCGCTCCCTGTATTTTACCCCTGCCACCGTTAGGATTTGAAAGAGAGTATTCCAGTCAACATTATCAAAAGCCTTCTCTAAGTGTACAAATGCTAGAAACGTAGGTTTGCCTTTCCTTAATATAGCTTCTAAGATAAGTCGTTGGGTGAGTATTGGCTCACGTGTTCCAACATTTCTACGGAATCGAAACTCATCTTCCCCGAGGTCGGCTTCTACTAGTTTTTCCATTCGTCTGTAAAGAATTCGCGTTAGTACTTTTGGTATCACCATCAATGAACCCCTTCCCTATTACATTCTGGAACAGTGCGCAGGAAAAAGGACTGTCGATTAACCTCCGTACGAGCTAATTGCTCTCATTTTCTCATCGTAGTCATGTCGCGAGATATGTGGGAGGAAGCAGTATGTTGCCCAAGTCTTCTTGGGACGAATGCTGGCAGGATTTCAACACTTTAACCTCTCCGTGACGCACAACGCATCTATTGATATGCCTCCCAGTGGTGTTTGTTCAGCATCTTACTGAATGATCACGTCAAGTGTGTTGTTACGCCACTCTTCGTTGGATCTTCTCTCTCTGTTATATTGATCCAGCCTGGTAAGGGTCCGAGACTGATGAGCAAAGCGGAGACACGGGCTCGTTTACCCACCGTGCACGATTGCGCACAGCACTGTTCTCAGAAACCACTCTTGCCACAGCGCTACCGACCTTGGAAGATTAGTATTGCCATCTACTGAGGCCTCTCACAGACTTCACGGCACCAGTTAAGTGAACCTCTTAACGTGAAGAACGTACTTGTGCTTTTGTGCAAGGTGGCTTAAGCCTACATAAAATTATTTCGCACTCTTAAATTTAATGTTTACTTAGAAGTACATATACCAAGTTATACTTTAACCATGTTATGAAATAAATGACTTTAAACACGATAAATCTAACCAAAAAACATTTACAAATTTGTGAAAAGAAATACGTAAATGTGCTCGGTCGTCCCTACTCGAGAAACAGTCTTACAAATGTTTTATAAGCCACTTCCTTCGTGGATGAATTACATTGCCTTAATATCCTTCGAATAAATCTTATTCTGGCGCCTGCTCTTCCTACAATTAGCTTTTACGTGCTTAGATTGTTTGATCGTTAGTATTATGTGATAAGTCTTGCGAAGTTCATTGAGCACAAGTCGAAAGGTATCCTTCAATTATAATAACGAAATCACGCCACGGAATTCGAATGAAACTTCAGGTTTCATGAGTGCCTCAAGTTTGGACGACATTGCCTATGTGCGAATTACTGTTCAGCATTTTTGCGACATGCGACCGAAAATTTCAGTGCACCACTTGGCTTTGTTTCGAATACTTCCTCCGACCGAGTGTACGCGATCGACTGCATCTTAAAACCTCCATATTAACTGCTGGCGCGCGCTCAAGGACAAGCAATCTTAGAATTCACTGGCGATTAACCGCGTGCTGTCGTACCTCAAAAAGGCTGTTTTTCTTCTCGTGTGGATCGAGTTTCAGCAACAGCCACCGACGTCACATGTTTCCAGTGGATTACAGCCAACAACGTAATCGAGTGGTAATGGGCCTCTCCGTGTATTTACCCGCAATACGTTGCATTTCCTTTCGTTCCTCGTGCCAATCCTCTATCCTCCGTTTCGCTGTAGTTATATGGCATTGCGAGCTGCTTATATACGACACAGTCGTCTGCGAAATGTCTACATCTACATCTACATCTACATTGATACTCCGCAAGCCACCCAACGGTGTGTGGCGGAGGGCACTTTACGTGCCACTGTCATTACCTCCCTTTCCTGTTCCAGTCGCGTATGGTTCGCGGGAAGAACGACTGTCTGAAAGCCTCCGTGCGCGCTCTAATCTCTCTAATTTTACATTCGTGATCTCCTCGGGAAGTATAAGTAGGGGGAAGCAATATATTCGATACCTCATCCAGAAACGCACCCTCTCGAAACCTGGCGAGCAAGCTACACCGCGATGCAGAGCGCCTCTCTTGCAGAGTCTGCCACTTGAGTTTATTAAACATCTCCGTAACGCTATCACGGTTACCAAATAACCCAGTGACGAAACGCGCCGCTCTTCTTTGGATCTTCTCTATCTCCTCCGTCAACCCGACCTGGTACGGATCCCACACTGATGAGCAATACTCAAGTATAGGTCGAACGAGTGTTTTGTAAGCCACCTCCTTTGTTGATGGACTACATTTTCTAAGCACTCTCCCAATGAATCTCAACCTGGTACCCGCCTTACCAACAATTAGTTTTATATGATCATTCCACTTCAAATCGTTCCGTACGCATACTCCCAGATATTTTACAGAAGTAACTGCTACCAGTGTTTGTTCCGCTATCATATAATCATACAATAAAGGATCCTTCTTTCTATGTATTCGCAATACATTACATTTGTCTATGTTAAGGGTCAGTTGCCACTCCCTGCACCAAGTGCCTATCCGCTGCAGATCTTCCTGTATTTCGCTACAATTTTCTAATGCAGCAACTTCTCTGTATACTACAGCATCATCCGCGAAAAGCCGCATGGAACTTCCGACACTATCTACTAGGTCATTTATATATATTGTGAAAAGCAATGGTCCCATAACACTCCCCTGTGGCACGCCAGAGGTTACTTTAACGTCTGTAGACGTCTCTCCATTGATAACAACATGCTGTGTTCTGTTTGCTAAAAACTCTTGAATCCAGCCACACAGCTGGTCTGATATTCCGTAGGCTCTTACTTTGTTTATCAGGCGACAGTGCGGAACTGTATCGAACGCCTTCCGGAAGTCAAGAAAAATAGCGTCTACTTGGGAGCCTGTATCTAATATTTTCTGGGTCTCATGAACAAATAAGGCGAGTTGGGTCTCACACGATCGCTGTTTCCGGAATCCATGTTGATTCCTACATAGTAGATTCTGGGTTTCCAGAAATGACATGATACGCGAGCAAAAAACATGTTCTAAAATTCTACAAGAGATCGACGTAAGAGATATAGGTCTATAGTTTTGCGCATCTGCTCGACGACCCTTCTTGAAGACTGGGACTATCTGTGCTCTTTTCCAATCATTTGGAACCCTCCGTTCCTCTAGAGACTTGCGGTACACGGCTGTTAGAAGGGGGGCAAGTTCTTTCGCGTACTCTGTGTAGAATCGAATTGGTATCCCGTCAGGTCCAGTGGACTTTCCTCTATTGAGTGATTCCAGTTGCTTTTCTATTCCTCGGACACTTATTTCGATGTCAGCCATTTTTTCGTTTGTGCGAGGATTTAGAGAAGGAACTGCAGTGCGGTCTTCCTCTGTGAAACAGCTTTGGAAAAAGGTGTTTAGTATTTCAGCTTTACGCGTGTCATCCTCTGTTTCAATGCCATCATCATCCCGTAGTGTCCGGATATGCTGTTTCGAGCCACTTACTGATTTAACGTAAGACCAGAACTTCCTAGGATTTTCTGTCAAGTCGGTACATAGAATTTTACTTTCGAATTCAATGAACGCTTCACGCATAGCCCTCCTTACGCTAACTTTGACATCGTTTAGCTTCTGTTTGTCTGAGAGGTTTTGGCTGCGTTTAAACTTGGAGTGGAGCTCCCTTTGCTTTCGCAGTAGTTTCCTAACTTTGTTGTTGTACCACGGTGGGTTTTTCCCGTCCCTCACAGTTTTACTCGGCACGTACCTGTCTAAAAGGCATTTTACGATTGCCTTGAACTTTTTCCATAAACACTCAACATTGTCAGTGTCGGAACAGAAATTTTCGTTTTGATCTGTTAGGTAGTCTGAAATCTGCCTTCTATTACTCTTGCTAAACAGATAAACCTCCCTCCCTTTTTTTATATTCCTATTAACTTCCATATTCAGGGATGCTGCAACGGCCTTATGATCACTGATTCCCTGTTCTGTACATACAGATTCGAAAAGTTCGGGTCTGTTTGTTATCAGTAGGTCCAATATGTTATCTCCACGAGTCGGTTCTCTGTTTAATTGCTCGAGGTAATTTTCGGATAGTGCACTCAGTATAATGTCTAATGGAGCTTCCGACATTATCCACTAGGTTTTTCATGTAAACTGTAAACAGACACGACCCTATAACACTTCTTTATACTCCTTCCGAAATTACCTTTACATCTTTTCGACTTCGTCTCCCTAAGAACAATGTATTGAGTTACGCCTGCTAGGAAGCCGTGAATCCAGTCACAAATCTGGTACCGTACTCGGTAAGCTTGTATTTTGTTCACTAAACAGAGTCGTGGCCATTCGCATCGCACTTCGGCCGATGCACCCTGTTGGTTGGGCGTAACATACGCCTCAAACACCTAAGGAGTACTCATTCATCTACGGGCTGTAGAAGTGTTGAGAAAGGAATATCGATCTGTCACAACCTCTCGGCTTTGAAACTGCTTACGTTTAAAAGGTGGGAAGACATTTACATTCATTCATTTATTTATGTTATGTTAACTGGGGACCTAGAAACGACGGAGAGGCTCCGTCCCCGCCGCAGCCGCAGCGGTCCACAACCCCACGACGACTACCGCAGTCCACTTCACCCCTCTGCCGCCCCACATCGAACCCAGCGTTATTGTGCGGTTCGGCCCCCAGTGGAACTCCCCCCACCCTCCCCACCCGAAGGGAATGTCTCACACCAGACGAGTGTAACCCCTATGTTTGCATGGTAGGGTAATGGTGGTGTACGCGTACGTGGAGAACTTGTTTGCGCAGCAATCGCCGACATAGTGTAGCTGAGGCGGAATAAAGGGAACCAGCCCGCATTTGCCGAGGCAAATGGAAAACCGCCTGAAAACGATCCACAGACTGGCCGGCTCACAGGAACTCGACACAAATCCGCCAGGCGGATTCGTGCCGGGGACCAGGCGCTCCTTCCCGGCCGGAAAGCCGTGCGTTAGACCGCACGGCCAAACGGGCGGGCCCATTCAGTCATTTACTGAGGCCATCAGTTTTACATTTCATGTTCCCTGGCTGCCTGTAATACGCCTCATAAAAACATGTTTTAATGCTGTATGATGTTATGTTTCGAAATTTATAATATTTTTAGTTTCGTACGATACTAATAATATCGTAATAATAAAAGAAAGACAAGTTGATGATAAAAAACGATAAAATCTTATACACCCCAAATGTAATGTATATATACCTTCATCAATTCTCAAAATTAGTTCTGATACAAAGTCCATTATATACTGGATCTGTGCCGTCCGTGGGAAAACTCGAGCAGGAGCGTCCAACGTACCTGATGACAGTTTCTGTTGCTTAGATCGGTATGCTCTTGTAGGACTCTGTAGAACCCTAGTAGTGGCGTCTCATTTGAGTTGCCAGGTGTTTAGTTATATCTACTACAGCATGAAGCACATGCCATTCATTGCTTACGAGTAGAGTATACCTGCAGCAACAAACCGTGTGCTAGACATAAAGGAGAGTGTTCAATATATGTGTTTAATAATTAGGCAATAAAAATCGCTGTTACTGTTATCTGAAAATGTGAATGCAGTAATATTTGACGAGCTTACGCTTCAGCTGTTTACATTCCTTTGTGTCCTGAACCTTGGAAGTTCCCTGTGGGAGTTGGCGAGCAATGTTGTTTACAGATGCCCAGGAATCAGTGCTTCTTAACGCAAGTCGGAGGTCAACATCTACAGCGATGTTTTCCTTGGTATCTCTTTGTAGGCAACGCTAGCACAGTGTGGTCAGGCGTACCAATCTCTCTACATTCGCATCTGTCTGACAGTTTCCAGTTTTATTTATTTCAAGTTTCTGCTACCAGTCACTTTTTATTTTATGCTTAATTTAATATAATGCAACGCGTTTCGAACATGTTCTGTTCATCTTCAAGCGTTTGTACATATGTACATACCAGGTGATGAAAAAGTCAGTATAAATTTGAAAACTTAGTAAACCACGGAATAATGTAGATAGACACACATGCTTGGAATGACATGGTGTTTTATTAGAACAACAAAATAAAAAAAAACATATTGCCAGACGCTTGAAAGATCTCTTGCGCGCGTCGTTTGGTGATGATCATGTGCTCAGCCGCCACTTTCGTCATGCTTGGCCTCCCAGGTCCCCAGACCCCAGTCCGTGCGATTATTGGCTTTGTGGTTAACTGAAGTCGCAAGTGTATCGTTATCGACCGACATCTCTAGGGATGCTGTAAGACAACAGCCGACGCCAATGCCTCACCATAACGCCGGACATGCTTTACAGTGCTGTTCACAACATTATTCCTCGACTACAGCTATTGTTGAGGAATGATAGTGGACATATTGGGCATTTCCTGTAAAGAACATCATCTTTGCTTTATCTTACTTTGTTATGCTAATTATTGCTATTCTGATCAGATGAAGCGCCATCTGTGGGACATTTTTTGAACTTTTGTATTTTTTTGGTTCTAATAAAACCCTATGTCATTCCAAGCATGTGTGTCAATTTGTACCTCTCTATCTACATTATTCCGTGATTTATTCAGTTTTCAAATTTATACTGACTTTTTGATAACACGGTATATAGAGAAATGTTACTTAAAAATAAACAGTCTTAAACTAGATTAATCTAGAACACTTTGTTTTTTACTGTAGCTGCTGGTGTGGCATGTGTTCTAGATTAATCTAGTTTAAGACTTTATTTTTAAGTAACATTTCTCTATGTATGTATGCATGTATGTATGTACAAACGCTTGAAGATGAACAGAACATGTTCGAAACGCGTTGCATTATGTTAGATTAAGCATAAAATAAAAAGTGACTGGTAGCAGAAACTTGAAATAAATAATTATCCCACACAGTCACGGTTCACAAACATAGCCATTATGGCTGAAAATAATTAAGTTTCCGGTTTTCTGCACGTACACATGGTACAGTTCATAGCCATGGATCGTACCTCTCCTCGGTTTCATATATTGGCACCGTCTTCCTTTCTCGAATGTCAGCAAGGCGTGCGCAGTGCGTGACTCGTGGTTTGGCGCGGACAGGATGACGCGTGACGCGTTGACGCGGCGCCGTCCGGCTGGCGGCCGGCCAGGTGTCGCCCCCTGTCGCGTCACCGACGGGAATACGCACAGTGCTGTGTGTGCCGGCCGCGGCACGGCGCCGCGCTGTGTCGGCCGCACGCGACGCTCCCCAGCGTGGCGGGCTGCGTGCTTCCAGGCGCCGGCGACGCGTGACTCGCCGAGCCGCGGCGTGACCGGGCGCGATGGCGGCGGACCGCACGAGCTGCTTTTATTGCGAAACTGGTCCAGAACGCAGTTAGCTCAACGATTGATACTTCCGAGACAACCATAAAGAGCCATTTGTAAATGTTGTTAGAAACTGTAGCAAACAGGACGTCTCTTCCCAAGGGAGAGAAACCTTTAGACGTAAAACTAAATTGGGGTAGACGCTGTGGAAGTGTATTAGGACACTCAATCAAATGGATAACGGAGGAACTTCCCCGAGGCTTTTCACCAATGATGCTGTTACATATAGCGAAATCGCAACGCTAGGAAATTGTAGCGAAACGGAAAAACTCTTGCAGAGTGTCGACGCTTAGTGCACGGACTGGCAGTTCGGCCTTATCATTAATAAATGGAGTGCGGATAAATGGGCATAAATGATTACAAGATTGCAGCGAATCAGTGGGAGCAGTTACGTCCACTAAGTATCTCAGACTTAGCGTAAGTGCGCGATTTAAAGCGGAACGACCACGTGAAACGAATCGCAGGTAAGGCAGATGCCCAACTGAGATTTATTGGAAGAATCATTAGCAATCGTAGCGTTTCCAAAACGAGGTAGCTTGTTCTTCCAGTGCTTGAATACTGCACGTCAGTATGCGATACGTTCCAGATGAGATTGGTGGAATAGAAAAGAATCCAGGAAGAACAGCGATTTTCGTCACACGTTCATTTAGTCCTCCCCCCCCCCCCCCCATGAACTATGACCTTGCCGTTGTTGGGGAGGCTTGCCTGTCTCAACGATACAGATATCCGTACCGTAGGTGCAACCACAACGGAGGGGTATCTGTTGAGAGGCCAGACAAACGTGTTGTTCTTGAAGAGCGGCAGCAGCCTTTTCAGTTGTTGCAGGGGAAACAGTCTGGATGATTGATCTGGCCCTGTAACACTAACCAAAACGGCCTTGCTGTTGTAGTACTGCGAACGGCTGAAAGCAAGGGGAAACTACAGTCGTAATTTTTCCGGAGGGCATGCAGCTTTACTGTATGATTAAATGATGATGGCGTCCTCTTGGGTAAAATATTCCGGAGGTAAAATAGTCCCCCATTCGGATCTCCGGGCGGGGACTACTCGAGAGGGCGTCGTTATCAGGAGAAAGAAAACTGGCGTTCTACGGATCGGAGCGTGGAATGTCAGATCCTTTAATCGGGCAGGTAGGTTAGAAAATTTAAAAAGGGAAATGGATAGGTTAAAGTTAGATATAGTGGGAATTAGTGAAGTTCGGTGGCAGGAGGAACAAGACTTTTGGTCAGGTGAATACAGGGTTATAAATACAAAATCAAATAGGGGTAATGCAGGAGTAGGTTTAATAATGAATAAAAAAATAGGAGTACGGGTAAGCTACTACAAACAGCATAGTAAACGCATTATTGTGGCCAAGATAGACACGAAGCCCATGCCTACTACAGTAGTACAAGTTTATATGCCAATTGGGTCTGCAGATGATGAAGAAATTGATGAAATATATAATGAGATAAAAGAAATTATTCAGGTAGTGAAGGGAGACGAAAATGTAATACTCATGGGTCACTGGAATTCGACAGTAGGAAAAGGAAGAGAAGGAAACGTAGTAGGTGAATATGGATTGGGGCTAAGAAATAAAAGGGGAAGCTGCCTGGTAGAATTTTGCACAGAACATAATCACAGCTAACAGTTGGTTAAGAAGGGAAAGCCGAAAGGTGGAAGGAGTATATAGAGGGACTATACAAGGGCGATGTACTTGAGGGCAATGTTGTAAAAAGGGAAGAGGATGTAGATGAAGATGAAATGGGAAATAAGATACTGCGTGAAGAGTTTGATAGAGCACTGAAAGACCTAAGTCGAAACAAGACCCTGGGAGTAGATAACATTCCATTAGAACTACTGACAGCCTTGGGAGAGCCAGTCCTGACAAAACTCTACCATCTGGTGAGCAAGATGTCTGAGACAGGCGAAATACCCTCAGACTTCAAGAAGAATATAATAATTCCAATCCCAAAGAAAGCAGGTGTTGACAAATGTGAAAATTACCGAACTATCAGTTTAATAGGTCACAGCTGCAAATTACTAACCCGATTTCTTTACAGACGAATGGAAAAACTGGTAGAAGCCGACTTCGGGGAAGATGAGTTTCGATTCCGTAGAAATGTTGGATCACGTGAGGCAATACTGACCCTACGACTTATCTTAGAATCTAGATTAAGGAAAGGCAAACCTACGTTTCTAGCATTTGTACACTTAGAGAAGGCTTTTGATAATGTTGACTGGAATACTCTCTTTCAAATTCTAACGGTGGCAGGGGTAAAATACAGGGAGCGAAAGGCTATTTACAATTTGTACAGAAACCAGATGGCAGTTATAAGAGTCGAGGGACATGAAAGGGAAGCAGTGTTTGGGAAGGGAGTGAGACAGGGGTGGAGCCTCTCCCCGATGCTATTCAATCTGTATATTGAGCAAGCATTAAAGGAAAGAAAAGTAAAATTCGGAGTAGGTATTAAAATCCATGGAGAAGAAACAAAAACTTTGAGGTTCGCCGATGGCATTGTAATTCTGTCAGAGACAGCAAAGGACTTGAAAGAGCAGTTGAACGGAATGGACAGTGTCTTGAAAGGAGGATATAAGATGAACATCAACAAAAGCAAAACGAGGATAATGGAATGTAGTCGAATTAAGTCGGGTGATGCTGAGGGAATTAGATTAGGAAATGAGACACTTAAAGTAGTAAAGGAATTTTGCTATTTGGGGAGCAAAGTAACTGATGATGGTCGAAGTAGAGATGATATAAAATGTAGACTGGCAATGGCAAGGAAAGCGTTTCTGAAGACGAGAAGTTTGTTAACATCGAGTATGGAGTTAAGTGTCAGGAAGTCGTTTCTGAAAGTATTTGTATGGATTGTAGCCATGTATGGAAGTGAAACATGGACGATAAATAGTTTGGACAAGAAGAGAATAGAAGCTTTGGAAATGTGGTGCTACAGAAGAATGCTGAAGATTAGATGGGTAGATCACATAACTAATGAGGAGGTATTGAATAGAATTGGGGAGAAAAGTTGTGGCACAACTTGGCTAGAAGAAGGGATCGGTTGGTAGGACATGTTCTGAGGCATCAAGAGATCACAAATTTAGCATTGGAGGGCAGCGTGGAGGGTAAAAATCGTAGAGGGAGGCCAAGAGATGAATACACTAAGGAGATTCAGAAGGATGTAGGATGCAGTAGGTACTGGGAGATGAAGAAGCTTGCACAGGATAGAGTAGCATGGAGAGCTGCATCAAACCAGTCTCAGGACTGAAGAGCACAAGAACAACAACAACGTTCATTTAGTAAGGGCAAAAGTGTGACAGAGATGCTCATCCAACTCCATTGGCAGACGCTGTAAGAGAGGCGCTGCACGTCGCGATGTGATTTACTGTTTAAACTGCGTGAACGTACGTTCTTAGAAGAGAGAACCGATACATTGCTCGCTCGTATAGGGATCTCCGAAAAGATCATTAAGGTAAAATAGGAAAGAGTCGAGCTCCCGCGGACGCTTATCAACAGTCTTTGCTGCTGCAGGTCGTTGGTGACTTGAATAGGAGAAACGGTACACAAAATGTCCTCCTCCACACACCGTAATGTGACTTGCTGAGTATTAGTGTAATGTAGATGTGCAAACGGACCTATTATACTCACTGTTGGCCTTTGTTCTCATTTTAGTCACAAATATCATAGTGTAAAAGGTAATTACATTACCGATAATTGTGTTGCTACTCAAAGGTGCATTTCTTATCGACTTAAGGCCCTTGAGCTGCCTGCACATTTTAATTGAAATGTTGTTTACGCACTACTTTATAATGTGTAGCATTTAAGAGACATATAAAAAATTACTAAGGAAATTAATATACTTGCGGTGTAGCGTACGGCTGGTCCCGGCGGAGGTTCGAGTCCTCCCTCGGGCATGGGTGTGTGTGTTTGTCCTTAGGACAATTTAGGTTAAGTAGTGTGTAAGCTTAGGGACTGATGACCTTAGCAGTTAAGTCCCATAAGATTTCACACACATTTGAACACTTTTTGTAGCGTACGCACGTTATGAAATCGTGTATTTTTGCACAATCACTACTGTATATGCCTCATAATTTTCCTACAAAACAATAGTAAAAAAAAGTAGTCCGTAATCAAAGACGCCATTTTCTCCCTACCAAACAAAAGGAATGGTTGTCTGCCACTTCAGGCGCGATTTGTGTGTGCCAGTACCATTCCCAATATTTCTAACCATATAAATTACAAATGTAAATTCCCATAGCTGTCACATAAAACGTAAGACAGAACAAGTGCTGCTGCTCCCCTATATTTTAGCGCTGTTTTGCAGTACGCAGCTGCTACCAACGAGCATGTCAGATCCGGATGGCGGACACTCAGCTTCTCCCAATTCGTTTAATCTGACAAATGCACAGCGCTAATCACAAATTCAAATTTTACACGTTTATGAGGAAAATAAAATTAAGAAACACTGCAAAAGAAATGAAAGTGAAGTGAAACCACGAAAGGCACGATAAGAAATCATTTTTCCCGGCTGTTCAAAACCGCCTTTCCATGAAGTTAGCTCCGTTATTTAATCGTACGACAGTGTTAATTGAACAAGAAAAATTAATCTCTTGTTACTATCAATCAAGTCGCAAAGTTACTTCCACAGACTAACCCAAGAGCTTAGAGGGTGATCGAACAGTAAGTCAACTTTTATGGATATGCTGCACAACTCTATGTCTACATCAAGTATTACACATTAAGACCGAGAAACAGAAACCTGATTTGTGGATATTAAATGACGTTAGATGAGACAACGTAACAATATTACCTCGTACGTAGATATCTTCAATTTTGACGTCTGCCGGAAGTAAAGGTCTTTAGGTGCTTGTGATCTTCTGCATGAAAAAAATTCCACAACCTACACACCTTATACTAGCCTGTTAATCTTACCCTTGTCAGTATTTGATGTCATCCAAATGTCACCATTACGGGATTGCTACGGAACAACATCTGGGTGTGTAAAAAAACTTTCTTGGAGTTAGGGACAGATAAGAGTACTTCCTCATTTTTCCCGGGTAACTGAGTGAACTCCAGCTATGGAGTATATGTGCCCAGTAAACAAAGTACACTTGGTCACTTAAGACACCCTTTACGTCTTGCAGAGACAGGGAAAGGAACTGTTTCTCTGCTGGGTATAGAGTCATACGATCGTACGGGCATAAAGAGTTGTCACAGACTACAGCGAAACTGCACTGTTAACGGAGCCTTGTCAAACTGCGTCCCGTCCAACAGACTTCTGTTGCCATCCAGAGTGCAATACGTGTGAAGTAGTGCTTGCAGTACGGCACATCATAACCTCCTGATCCTCATATCCTGTAAATAATGGTTCCAGGGGTTTTGGCGATGAATGCTGAAATGTGCAGCGTATATTAATGCCACTCTGGACGCAAATATGTTGTTCCAGCTTGGTCTGGACACTCCGCCGTATTTGAGGAAGTCCTGCAGGCTGCAGATGCAGAACAAGAAAAACCTTTTCTACCTGCCTGCAGGATGGTATTGTACTTTTGAAACCAGCAGTATGTGCGTCCAGCCCTCATTCAAGAAGATTAATAAAATCGGAAAGACTTCCGAAAAGAAAGAAAAACCTTAAGGAAACATTAGAGTCAGGAGCGTCAGCTGGCTACGTATAGAAGTCGGAGTTGTGGTACTTTCAGTTGTTGAAGTGACATTTTTACTGTCTCTCGTTTTACCCCTATAAGTTCCTTTGCTTTTTGAGGTTTTTTTCCCTTTGCCCGTAACTGACGGGTAGAAATGGCTTCCGGAGTAACTATACTTTTCTTTTAATTAAAGGCGTGACTATTGATAGCAGACGGAGATATTTGTCTTCGTCCATCATCAGCTAATTATGAGAAATATTTTTTGATGGAGAGGGAGGGGGAATTCGATTGTAAAAGATCAGTATGAGAAAATTTTATTGTTTCCAGTAGTCATAACTTTCACGCCACTTTTTTTCCCTCACGTTTTCTCGCGATCCTTAACGTCCGTACCGAAAAAGGAATGTCTTATCAGACGTCACTATCATCACAACATGTGACACACGAAAATCGTGGGGGTATCGTGTGAGCAATGGTGTGGTCGAGGAAATCCTCTGTGTTTTTGGAAAGAGTTCTGGTTGAGACAAATGCAGGGCTTGGTTCCTCTGAAAGGGCGTGGCCGATTTCTTACCCATCTTTCATTAATCCAGGCTTGTGCTCCGTCTCGAATGACCTTGTGGACGGAACGTTAAACGATACTCGACGTTCCTTCCGTCCATCTAGGTATACAAGAAGAGCTTCTGGTTGAGGAAAGCAAGGCAGGACCTCTTCGGATCATAGTGGGGAGGAGCAATGGCGGATTTACACATTTGCTGCCAGCAGGCTGTTCAGATTTTGTCACTCCTGCCGACCTCTACAATTCGATACCCTGCTTCACAATCATATTAATTACAGTTTTTGTCAGTGAAATTGTAACTTTACTATTTGTAAACTGTCGTCGTAATTACACCATGTTATTCCCGTAAGTAGTATGATTGTGAACTGGGGGGGGGGGGGGGGGGGATCGGTGGGTCAGTTCCTAGATCATTTTTACAACCTAACTATTTAGTTAAGATTGCACAAGAAATAGTTTTTTAGTATATTCCTGAGCCAATAAAAGCTCAATCATGTACTGCTAATAAGGCGGCGGAAGGTATGCCTTACTACTACTTACACAATAATGTACGTTGGTAAACGTCATTAAATAATTTTTATGGCTCTTACTTACAGTTTAAAACAATATTTTCAATTACCTGGTAACAGTCTGGCTGATGATGACGATAAATTTCAATTAAATAAGTTATGAAAGTTTTACAGTACCTTTTTGCGCGATGTTCTATCCGGAAAATTATCAATTATATCGTCATATGAAGTCTTGCTCTTTAGTTCTTACTGTGCACAAAAGAGCTAAGGCGTTTAACTTTTCTTGGCTTAAGGTAGAGCTTAAATAATTTCTCACCCGTTTTAGCAAGAAAGGCTTCTCTCGCTTGAAAATTTATTTCGCTGGTGTACTAAGAGCCATGCCGATTGCTGTATCCAAGTTTGGATAAACATCTTGCAAATTATGTTTTCGCAGGAGAGAAGATAGAGTTTTCAGTGATCCAGAATCTGGTTTTACCAAAAATCTTTCAGTCGAAAGCTGGCACTGAAAATGTACGCATTCTTGAACTAAGTCAGTCTCTAAATTATTACGACACATTTCTTCCAAGAAAAGGGCTTTTTCCAGAGGGGTTGATGCCAGTTCACTCATTTTGGTCAGAAACGAAAACTTTTCATTGAACCTGTTGTAGGCCTTCTCCCATTTTTTTTTAAATTCGGATACGATTCTATCAATGAGGACAAGAAATTGTTAACCCTGAAAGTATCGCTCGCAGTCATTCCTATTTCTTCACCGGGTGTTTCATCATAAATTTCTTTCCTTTTCGGTTTTCTTTTTCCCTTGTCTTTTGTATACTGCTTCGACACGCTCAATTTCATAGCTTTCTCTTCGAAATAATTAAAATTTTCTCGTTCAGCTACTAAAACTTGCAAAGAGATTCGTAAAGATCGGCAACTGTCATCAAACCTACAATAGAAGCCTGCATTTGAACACTGACTTTGTTCATTCTTTCAAAAAAAAAAAAAAAAAAAAAAAAAAAAAAAAAAAAAAAAAAAAAAAAAAAACAACCTTTACCGCCGTTTCCAGATTGTCTAAATTCAAAAATATTCCTGTCGCCTCATTTCGCATTATAGGCTTTTTCGGAACAGTCATCCTTAATTGCTTCTGACGTTTTAAGGACTTTGTGCCAAGAATCGCCCGAATTTCTACATGCGTCCTCTCTAGCTGACCAACGTGCCAGATTTACTCTCTTTAGCGTTTTCCCTTACTTGAAAAAAAAGAAAAAAAGGTAGATTTCTTGAAGCAACAGGAAGAAGCGACAAGCTTCTTCGCAAGATTCAGCAGCCGTAGTTGCCACTAAATTTAAAGAGTTGGCAAAGCAAGGAACGAAAAAGTAAAAGGTGCGTGTCTTTGAATTTTAGCCTGTAAGCCATTACAGACATCAGACATGTTCGCGGCATTAGCATGTGATTGTCCACGACAGTCTTCAAAATTTATGCCCAGTATTTAGAGTTCCGAAATGCTGGCAGAAAACATTTCTTCAGCTTTATGTCCCTCCGAGGGCAAAAACTTGAGAAATATTTCACACGGTTCACCTGATTCCAAAAGCGTATGTAATGAGGAGAGTAATTTGGGCCACGTGTGCTAAATCTGGTTGAATCGACGATTAAGGAAAAATATTTCGCTGTTATTATCTTGTCTACAATCTGTTTTAAGAATTTATGACCCGTGAACAGAATAGTTGATAAGTAACTGGTACTTCTAGTTCCTTGATTCCTAGGTAATTACTTAGCGTATGATTCAGAGACGTATCTTCATTTGTTATACTTATTGATGGTGCCTCTACCACCTCTTCGGTAAAAACATAAATCTACATTTTTTCAAAAATAGATTGTTCGACAGATAACCGTTATTGTTGGCCGCAAAATTCAAATCTGTTTCGTCTTTTCCAGATTGTATTGTGTCAGCGCATGTTGTTGAAGTTCCTGTTCTTTCAACACTACTTCCACCTCCACTTAAAAGAAAAAAATCTCTCAATTTTATCGTTTTACGGGTAATGTCTTCTTGTTCTTTTTTCATTTTGGCCTTCTTTTTACACGCAGCTCCACAAAGTCGCTTTCTCCGATCACTCACTCTTAACTATTTTTTATCCAAGAACTAAAATAAAAAAGATTACATTGAGGGTTTTATTTCTCGTATGTAATTAGCAGTGTACTTTGATCAGACTTCAGAGATTGAATAATTACCTAACATACGAACAAGAAAGTTATTTAAGTATCATACAGCAAAACGTTAAGGATAATTTATTGTAATATATTATGATTACTTACCTACTAGAAGTTTGTTATGTTATGAAATTATTCAAACAATCCACGAAACACTTTGAA
Organism: Schistocerca piceifrons; assembly: GCF_021461385.2. Lineage (NCBI taxonomy): Eukaryota > Metazoa > Arthropoda > Insecta > Orthoptera > Acrididae > Schistocerca > Schistocerca piceifrons. The sequence goes on along the minus strand of NW_025728976.1, from coordinate 30,563 downwards.
AAATTACAGCACACCAGAAAAATGTGCCAGAGAAATGGATGGTTGGAGAGACAACATCGTTGTCACAGTCTACGGAAACCAGTCCATAGATGATGGCCACTGATGGAATCGTGCATGCGTGAAGATGGTCTATTGAATCACCGAAACCGGTAGCCATATAATAAATAATACCGAAAGGACAGCTGTGGGTGTTCCATTTTATTTCATTACTGATTCAAGTTTCGTGAAAACGTCGCGACACAACCAGAAACGCCTCTCACGCCATTACAGTAAGAGAGACAATTAGGCGTCATATGGGAATGATTCCACAGTCAAAAAAATGGCTCTGAGCACTATGGGACTTAACTTCTAAGGTCATCAGTCCCCTAGAACTTAGAACTACTTAAACCTAACTAACCTAAGGACATCACACACATCCATGCCCGAGGCAGGATTCGAACCTGCGACCGTAGCGGTCGCGCGGTTCCAGACTGTAGCGCCTAGAGCCGCTCGGCCACCCCGGCCGGCTATTCCACAGTCAGTGACTTCGTTTTATGTTCAACAGATCAATTTCACGATTAATCGTAATAATGTAGAACGACTCAGTGCACTCGATTTCGATTCAAAATTTGAATCCTCTTTTTCTAGCGTTTCACGTATTGCACTCAGTTTCCGATCCTGTATCACTGCTATTTTTCTTATGGATCGTACTGTGTAAAACATATGTATGCCTGTCAGCTTATATGTTGTAAGACGTAGTTTAATTTGAACACCGCGGCAATGCTTTACTTAAAAAAAAAAAAAGACACGGTCGTATTGACGGTGGTACGCTGTTACCTTTCCCCGACCTTTTAATTGACTCACCCCGCCGACAGCACGGTACCGCTGCATGTTGTCATCTTTTTCATTCAACGCCTGTATGCACAGCATACCATGGGAATGCCGCGCTAGACGAAGAAGAAACCGGAATTAAACTAGCTGGGATAAACAAAAATAACCGTAGATATGCAGATGATACCATACTGAAGGTAGAATGTTAGAAAAAGAGGAGTTATAGGTCCTCTTACTGAAAGTTAAAGGAGAAAGTGCAAAGGCCGATCTAATGCTGAAAGTCAAGAAAAAAAATGGCAACTGCACCTACCATATGGCACGTAGGAGGACAAAAAATGGAGGTAGCTTCTGTGTCCAGTTGCCTCCCTGATTTCAGCTGATGGTGCAGCCACGGGGTAGAAAGGCAATGTCCAGCAATGTTTTAAAGAGCAGAGACACAACTTTAACAACAAAGATCCGCATAGTAAGGGCTGTGGTCTTTCCAGTTGCGATGTATGAATGAAGTGAGACCTGGACTATAAGAAAGCTGAACGACATAAAATAATCACCTCTGAATTGTGTTGGAGGAAACTTCTTATAACTCCATGGTCCGCAAAGAGGACAAATAGTTCAGTGTTACAGCAGGTAAAACCAAATTGCTCCTTGGAAGGTCCGATACTGACACAAAAACTGACTTACTTTGGGCACATTACGAGCAGACATAATTAGCTGGAAAAAACTAATGCCGGGAAAGATCGAGTGCACCAGGAGGAGATGGCGGCAAAGAATGAGATAGATCGATGGCATCAGAGAAGTAATGGATTCCACCCTGGAAAGTCTGCGGGAGAAAGCGCAAAACAAAAGAAATGGGCGTGTTTTAGTTCATGGTGTCACTTGGAGTAGGAATCGAGTAAACTATTAGAGAGACAGAGAGAGAACTAGGCACAGTAGGTGGACGTATCGTGTAGCGGGAACTCCAGACCAATGTGCTTCTCGGCATTTTTCACAGTAACAAATCCTGCGAGAGATGAAAGAAATGGAAAGTGACACATAACGATGCCAGGATTGCCTGCGGATCGAACCCGAGATCTTTGGTTCATAATCTGCCTTGTAAGACTTCTAAATGGGATTTTTTGATACTTGACTGGAGTGATTCATTGGAGCTACAACATGTATCGCGTTCTAAGTTGTGGCACTTCAGTCATTTGTCGTAATTCGGTTTCCTTCCTAGCGAAAATGATTAAAACTGTCTCTTTGCGACTGACGTATTATATTTCATCACTTCAGATAAAAAGCCTCTAAGGAGTTCTGCGACCATATTATCACTAAATCGTGTATTCAGTGTTATAAACAAATTTCGCCTAAATTGGGTTAATAAATTTGGCTGCGTGTCGTGTTACTGTTTGTCGCACGCCACTTAACAGAATCTAAAATATGATTGCGAAATACTACACACCATTACATATATACAGTGAAAGTGACAATAAGATTAATTGTTGTAGAAAATGTATTACCAATTCTTTTTAAGTCTGAAGTTGTAACTGACTTGTTTTGGAGGCAAGTTTTCATCTTAAAACAAAAATATGCCTTGCTCTTTGTTCGTGGGTAATGCAGATGCTAGAATACAGGGGAAGTGCAATGAATCTACAAAGGAGATTTCTTACAAATCACTAGTGCGACCGATTCTAGAATATTCCCAAAGTGTGTGTGACCCGTACCAGAATGGACGAACAGGGGATATTGAACTTATACAGAGATAGGCAGTACGAATGCTCACAGATTTGTTTAATCCGTGGGAGAGTGTCACAGAGATTCTGAACGAACTGAACCGAGAAAGTTTCAAGAACCGGCTTTAAATGATTACTCTAGGAATATACTACAACTCCTTAAGTATCGCTCACACAGGGATCGTGAGGATAAGATTTGAATAATTACTGCACGCCCAGAGACATTCAAACAATCATTCTTTCCGCGTTCCATACGTGAAGGGAACAGGGAGAAACTGTAATAACTGGTACAATGGGACGTACCCTCTACCGTGCACCTCACGGTTGAAACTTCCTGGCAGATTAAAACTGTGTGTCGGACCGAGGCTCGAACTCGGGACCTTTGCCTTTCGCTGGCAAGTGCTCTACCATCGGAGCTACCCAAGCACGACTCACACCCCGTCCTCACAGCTTTACTTCCGCCAGTACCTCGTCTCCTACCTTCCAAACTTTACAGAAGCTCTCCTGCGAACCTTCCAAAACTAGCATTCCTGAAAGAAAGGATATTGCGGAGACATGGCTTAGCCACAGCCTGGGGGATGTTTCCAGAATGAGATTTTCACTCTGCAGCAGAGTGTGCGCTGATATGAAACTTCCTGGCAGATTAAAACTGTGTGCCTGACCGTGACTCGAACTCGGGACATTTGCCTTTCGCGGGCAAGTGCTCTACTAACTGAGCTACCTAAGCACGACTCACGCCCCGTCCTCACAGCTTTACTTCCGCCAGTACCTCGTCTCCTACCTTCGTGCTTGGGTATCTCAGTTGGTAGAGCACTTGCCCGCGAAAGGCAAAGGTCCCGAGTTCGAGTCACGGTCAGGCACACAGTTTTAATCTGCCAGGAAGTTTCATATCAGCGCACACTCCGCTGCAGAGTGGAAGTCTCATTCAGCACCTCACGGTTGTTTGCAGAGTATAGATTTAGATGTAACTACAGGTATTCGAAAGGCACAATAATTTATTCCACTGTAGTGCTGCAAGTTAGACTTGGAAATCGATCAAGAAGCATTTTCACCGAAACGCATTCGTATACATTGCGGTCTTCCTTCTACGAATCCTGTACCGACTAGTAGACGTGTTGACAAGTTCTGACAAGTCGTGCTATCGTCAGCTTTTAAAATAGCTGCCTGCACACTTGGCGTTTCCGCCTCGAGCCGCCGGCGGCGGCAGCCGCCGTACATACGTACCGCGTTCGCAATATACTGTGTCGACACGTTGCATGTGGTGCAATTGTCCGAAATGGGTATTACGGTATGGAAAGCAAAGGCGGAGCGTCTCATTCATACGTGACTTGTTCCGGAGCGACGTCTGTGCGACGTACCTCGTCATAATCGGGACTTTTATGACTTTCCTTTAGATTTTTTTGAAGTAACTAGGAGATCCAGGCGTTACGATATTTTGTCAAGCAGTGACTTATCGAACGACCAAAATGTAGCGGGGGGACTGTTCCCCAGGCCGTAGAGTTGTGACAAGCCACACTCGCGCGGTATGACGTATGGTGTGGTGCTTAGAGCAGGTCGCTGGTGTGACAAGCCAGTCACTGAGTGTGAAGGAGATATCATGCACGTAGGTATATAGCGGCAGTGACCTGCAAACGGGCACCAAGCTGTTATAACTTTAATTATAAATATTACTAATAGTAATTTATTTCTGTTGATAGGGGGACCCTAGATAAGGTAATCCGTGAATTTGTAGTTAAAACTAAGTTGGGAAACATAAAAGAGAAGCTGTGACAGATACAATCTCAAAAGCAAGATTTACGAATGAGATACTTCGACGATACATGTGTCAGGCAAGGCAACGATTTATCTCCACTTCTTTTCAACTGTGTCGTGAACAGAATTCTAAGAATTCGAATGAACAACTGAAAGAATCAAAAATATTACCGCTCATGCTAGGAAGAAAGAAAAAGGTTACAACTAATTGCAACCATTTGAGGATGGTTTTGCTGTACTTTGTGGCACCCTGACTGGCGCACCAGTGCGAGTCGGTCTTCTGGAAGCGACAGCCAACATGACTGGCTTGAGAATCTCTGTGGAGAAAACTAAATTTAGGGCAAGTGTAAAAAAGGCTCCAAAATATTTAATAACAGATACTGGGCAAATAGAAAACTTCGAATATTTGGATGAAACTATTGAAGAAAACGCTTCAGAAATATCCACTTTAGAGAAAAGCATACACAAGATGGGAATAGAGTGTGGCGTAACTAAGGATATCACCAACAAGACGACCTTATGTAAAAAAATTAAAGTAAAGCACTACAAGATAGTTGTGAAACCAGAATGCCTGTATGCTAGCGAATGTCTAGTATTAGATTATAAGCTTGATAAATTAGAATTTTAGAAAGAACAGTTATACGGAAAATACTTGGACTTCAGAAAAAAATCAGCATTTTGGAAATGAAGAAGTAAAGAAGAAGTTCATCGGAACATAAATACGTGAGAAACAATCACGTAGAGGATAGTACTATTTGGGAGCTATTTACAGAGTGAATGACAGTACACTCACCAAGCAACTGATCAAATATCTTAGGGAAAAGAAATTAATAACCGCCCGGATTCAGGAGGTTAGGAAAGACTCGAAAAAGAATTACACATGGCCCGGTGTGTTTAAGGTAAGGTTTGAAGCGATCGTAAAAATGTTTGTGGCTTTTTCCCCGTACCGTAGCTCTCAATAGCTGAATCGTACCGTTCTCTGAGCTGTAGGTACACACAGCGGTCCCCACAATGGTGACGGAAGCAAATTTTTAAGTATTTTAAAGTAAGTTCTGTATCAAGTGTCCGCCTCCATAGTTAACTGCCATGCGGGGGACCCGGATTCGATTCCCGGTGCTGCCAGACACTTTTCCTCGGTGTGAGGACTGGTACGAGGTGCACTCAACCTCGGGAGGCCAACCGAGAAGCTGCTCGACCTTGCACAAGTTATTCCAGTGTCAAGAACCAGACAACGACCGGGAGAGCGGGGTGCTGACCACACGCCCCTTCAAAAAATGGCTCTGAGCACTATGCGACTTAACTTCTGAGGTCATCAGTCGCCTAGAACTTAGAACTAATTAAACCTAACTAACCTAAGGACATCACACACGTCCATGCCCGAGGCAGGATTCGAACCTGCGACCGTAGCGGTCACGCGGTTCCAGACTGAAGCGCCTTTAACCGCACGGCCACACCGGCCGGCTGACCACACGCCCCTCCATTACCGCATTTGATGACCCCTTTGGCCGAGGATGACACGACGGCCGGTCGGACCCGATTGGCCTGTGTAGGGCCAGAAGGCGGAACTTGGCCTACCTTACCTCACCTCACCTCTAGTAAATCTTTTAAATTCCAGTATAGCTTTGTAGAATAGGACCATGCCCTGACAAATACAGTTTCCTTTTTGCAATGGAGGTATGAATTAAACGACGCCTTCAGTCACAATTTTTCGTGTTTTATTTACACAATGTATTTCGGGCTCTGTGGGTCCATCATCAGATGTAATTCGTCTTAATACATGCTTTATTTTTTCTCTTGAATGAGGTGAAATGCGTATTTCAAATAATCCAAGAAAAGCGTTTTTAACGTTTTAGCACCAGCATACGTTCTTTTCTCCATGGTTTTCGTATATATAACTTCATTCAAGAGGCACATTCCTATACACATGTTTGTAAGCACTTCACAGATGTTTTTGTACACATTTCGGCTCAGGACGCATGGTTGTGGAATACTCTTGACGATTTCTCCCTGATGCGCAAAATTCTTCCAGATTACTGCTTTTGACTTTACAAGTTACAATACAATTGAGAAAGCATACATTTATCACACTGTACGTGAGCACCCCCTTACCACATGTTTCGCCAAACTCCTGCTGAATTGAAACAACGTACTGAAATTAGGTTAACCGTAGAGACGGGTGGGGCTGATGGTAATTGCGCCCAAGTCGGGGCCAGCAAATGCCGATGACTGGAATGATTGGACATCGCGTAACGTAAAATTTCATTCCCCATTAAAAGGAACAACACCTTTATTTCGAAATCAGAATTTAAAATGATTGATAATAACCATTTCGGATCTTTACAATAGCGATGCAGTTCGGAAGCTTATGCTTGTTTACTTGTTACGCAATATGGTAGGGTTTTCTTGTACTGCACTTTGCAGATAATCAGCGGAGACCGCGGGACCGGTAAATAAAATAATAAATCTTACCTAAATGTAAACACGTAACTGCCACACGCAGTGCAAGAAACACTACCTGCCAGACGCAAGACTCGAACCCTGGGCCCCACGCGCTGAAGTCGCGCCGGTAGGCCTGGAGCGTCGCCGATGTGAAGGTTGGGATGACCGGGTGCAACAGACTGATACTTATTTGCTGCACGTGCGGAGAGGTACCTCATCCCATGACGTCACATGCTCAACATTTGTCATCCACTTCTGGGATATTTCCAGACATTTGCGGCCCTATGTGTCTTGCACCAAATTATTTGTCTCAGGGTCATCTACGCTGCTTCGGGGTTTTTTAAACGTTGATAAGAATCACCCTGCATCATAGTTGCTAACTTTAATATTGGTCTCATTGTGTTACACCTTTAACATCAGATTATACTTCTTAATGAGTAGATAATGACAGCATTTTTTTAAATTCTGTAGATAATTATATGAAATACTGGAAATAAAATGTTTGATGCCCCAGGAATCCATTAGATAGGCAACCTGGAACTGGATGACCGTTTCAGCGACTTAGTAATATAGATATACGAATGCAGGATTTATTTATTTATCGTACTGCTTTTTGACAAATTGAAAAACTATTTAGAGTGCAGGGCATCATATTTACAATATAAAATATTATAAACAAACATCTGGAGCATTTATGTAATCTGGCGACTTTGGAGTCGGCAGCAGGGAGAGTTCTGGCCTGCCATCGTATGACCTTGTGGGACATTCTTCTGTGATTTGTCTGACGGTCTGTGGTTCTGCACAGTCGTAAGTAGGGATGTTCGCTTAGGCCATTAGTGTAAAAAATATGCACATCTGAAGTATTGGGTTCTAATTCTGATTAGCACCGGTCATGTTTCGCGTGGCAAATCGAATCCACGCCATCGGCGATCCACGACATATTGTTACTTTGTTGTCCGGTCCGTTCTTGAGTCCATGCATTATAATATTGAACTCGTCTTCCACAGCGACCTTTTCTGTTATTCTTGGTGGTCATCTGAAGCTCAGTCGCTTATGGTTTGCATCATCGGCATCTTGATGGGCTGGTAGATGTTTATTATCCATGGTCTTTTTAGACTCGTTCGTGAGAGCGTTTATGCGTCGTAGGGGGGGGGGGGGTGGAATGTGGATTAGTACTGGCAGCCATACTGTAGATGTTGATTTGATAACGCCAGCGGTCATTGTCACGGCGTTATTTAGCTGGACATTATCTTTCGTAGATACGGCCCGTTTAGTCCAACAATTCAGCGTTTGAGAAGACAAGACTCAGAGTAGAAGAGTGTGATGGGGATGGCAATGGTCCCCAGGTTGATCCACAAAGCTATTGAATGATGTTTCTTGTCTCATAACAAAATTCAAGTAGCTCTAAGCACTATGGGACTTAACATCTGAGGTCATCAGTCCCCTAGAATTTAGAAATACTTAAACCTAACTAACCTAAGGACATTACACACATCCATGCCCGAGGCAGCATTCGAACCTGCGACCGTAGCTGCAGCGCGGTTCCGGACTGAAGTGCCTAGAGCCGCTCGGCCACAGCGGCCGGCTCTTGTTTCATATTTGGACCTGTTTTTGATAGACACTCTTAGAAAGATAGAATTCTACCAAATATTACCCGCAGGTCCTTTGTCGTTCTGTTATGAATGAGTGTAGTGTTTCCAAACTGTATGCCGTTTTTCTTTCGCTGAGTATGTTATGTAGGTGGAAGCAAGAAATTTCCTTTTTGGTAGCGTTTGGTTGGAGTCTCCATTTGCGAAAGTACTTTCCCACCACATCTTCTCTTAGGACTTGAGCTACATCATATTCCAAGTACCCAGTCGCCGATCTAACCAAACTTCCTTGATTTTATTTTTGACATGTCTGCAGTGCATAAGATGAAGAGAAGTGGAGCAGGGACTGATCTCTCTGGTAGAACGTTTTTAATTTTCTTGGGGAGCTGATGTTGCATCCGATGAGAACTTGGAACAGTCGGTCAAACAGTATTTTGTCGGCTAGGCGAGCGATTGGTTTGCGAGCAATTATGGGAATAAGCCTGTATATCAAGCTTTCTCTCCACATCGTATCAAAGGCTGCTGTCAAGTCAAAGAATGCAACTGCGGTTTTAAGTTTGCTTTGAAATTCTGCCTTAGGTGGTGAGTGAAAGAACCTGATCTGTGTTGCTTCGTTTTGCTCGAAAGTGCTTGTTCGACACGAATTGCTTCTATTGTATGATGAGTATGCCGTTCTAGTAGGTTGTAAGTCACAGATAGCAGAGCTATTGGTATGTACGTCCTGGGGCTATCATCTGGTTTGCCAGGTTTTAATATAGCGATTATTTTAGAGTGTTTAAATTCTTGTGGTATACTTCTTATTTTTTTAAAAAAAATGGACTTTTACATAAGGGTAAGAGGTGGACCATCATGCTAGTCACTTGCTCAGTTAGTGAAGCTCTTCGTCTTGAATGAATCAACCATTTTTTTCAGAAATTGTAATCATTTGTTTGGCTGTACATGCACATCAAATCAATCGATTTCCGTCCCATTCGAATAATTCCTTCGAAGTACGTCGATTTCCGGTTTGCGTAAGGATACAAATGAGTAAAAGGAGAGGACACGCCTTATTCTAAGTTCTGCACCTGAGATGTTGCTTCTTGGACTGATAAAATCTGCCGTCTGTTTTGTAAGGCTGGTATTGCACTATCAAATTTCTTTGTCAAAGATTTGATCAAAGATGTGATCAAATATTCCGTCAAATATATTTGACAAAGATCTTTGACATAGCGCTAGAAGGGGTATTACACTGTCATATTTTTCGTCAAAGTTCAAGATGGCTGACAACAACAACTTATTAACCGAAGCAGTTGCATGTACCACAATTGCACTGTGTGCACATGCGGAAGAGAGGCGGGGGAGAAAAATGAATCGTACCTGGGTGCAGCCGTGGATCTTACGACGACACGATAAAAGCATTCAACAAAACTTGTTACGTGAGCTTATAGTGGAGGACGTCAAGTCGTACATCCATTACTTAAGAATGGATGAGCATACATTTCTGTATGTTCTCAGTGAAATGTATCCTCATATCACAAAGCACAATACTCACTTAAGAACTGCTATATGTACAGAAGACAGGCTCACTGTAACACTCCGATTCCTTGCTACAGGAGAGGGTTTGGTTAGGTCAGTTTAAGTCACGTCAGTCAGGTCTCCAATCTTCTTAATCAATTTTTGCTTTCAGGGTGTCTCACGCTGTAAACGCCTCATCAGCTTCATACATCTCTATTAATTTTGTAGTTGTCGGCACACACCAATTGTATTTACCGGCAATGTTTATAAAAACACTACAGACGACAGAACGCTGATGCGATGCTAGCGCTCCATGTGGTAACATGTCACATTGCAGTGAACAGAAGACAAGCGACTTCTTTGATCAAATCTACAGCGAGGCCCTAGATTTGATCAAATATTTGACGACATTTGACAAAATTTCCTATGACACCATCAAATATCTTTGACAAAGAAATTTGATAGTGTAATACCGGCCTAAGTAGTACTGAAGAGCAGGACTCGGTTGTTGTTTTTGTAGAATCACCTCGAAGCCGTGTCGCTTGTTTTGGGTGGTTGCACTGTATGTGTGTGGTGTGTGTGTGTCGGCAGAGCAAGCAGAGCCCGGTGGAGGAGCTGCTGCGGCAGGCGGACCAGGTGATCAGCACGCAGCGGCCACGCGCCGAGGTGTACGCCGCCATGGCGCAGTCCCTGGGCCGCGCCTGGGCAGACGTCAACGCGCACCTCGACCTGCGCCGCCAGCTGCTCGACCTCAACGTCAGCTACCACAGGTACGCTCTAAGGGGGCCGGTGTGATTAGATTAGATTAGTACTTTTTCCATAGATCATCAATATATATATAAAACTCTTTTTAGGTTGGGAAATTACCCACTTACTATGTCCAAAAATTCATCTAATGAGTAGGAGGAGTTGCCATTAAGAAATTCTTTTAATTTCCTTTTAAATGCTATATGGCTATCTGTCAGACTTTTGATGCTATTAGGTAAGTGACCAAAGACTTTTGCGGCAGCATAATTTACCCCCTTCTGAGCCAAAGTTGGATTTAACCTTGAATAATGAAGATCATCCTTTCTCCTAGTGTTGTAGCCATGTACACTGCTATTACTTTTGAATTATCTCGTGGTCGTGTGGTAGCGTTCTCGCTTCCCACACCCGGGTTCCCGGGTTCGATTCCCGGCGGGGTCAGGGATTTTCTCTGCCTCGTGATGACTGGGTGTTGTGTGCTGTCCTTAGGTTAGTTAGGTTTAAGTAGTTCTAAGTTCTAGGGGACTGATGACCATAGATGTTAAGTCCCATAGTGCTCAGAGCCATTTTTTTTTTTGAATTCGTTCGGATTGTTAACAACAAATTTCATAAGAGAATACATATATTGTGAGGCTACAGTGAAGATCCCTAGCTCTTTATATAAGTGTCTGCAGGATGATCTTGGATTAGCTCCAGCAATTATTCTGTTTACACGCTTTTGTGCAATCAACACTCTTTTACTCAATGATGCCATACAAAAGCAGAGAATGAAAATAGGCGTGGTAAGCTAATTTACTCAGATGTATATCGCAATTGCAAAGACCCTAATAGCGTAAGTAGCTGATCTTAAACGTTTCGGCAGATCCTCAGTCTGTTTTTTTTCCGGTTCAACCCCTCATCAATCCATACACCTAGAAATTTTGAATATTCTACCTTAGCTACAGATTTCTGACCGAAGTCTATATTGATTAATGCAGTCATTCCATTTACTGTGTGGAACTGTATATACTGTGTTTTGTCAAAGTTTAATGGGAGCCCATTTGCAGAGAACCACTTAATGATTTTCTGAAAAACATCGTTTACAATTTCACCAGTTAATTCTTGTCTGTCGGGTGTGATAGCTATACTTGTATCACCGGCAACGCTTATTTCAGTTATCTGTTTCGTGGTTTAACTGCAAATATTCACACAGTGGTACTGTGATCTCGATGTGTCTACAGAAATGTTGCCGATAGCAGCACTGTTGATTTCCGTAACGCTTGTTGTATGTTATAAGAGTGAGAGCTAAATGAGATAGTAAGGGAGTTGAGTATTGAGTATAGCTGTAGAGCAAGCACGCCGTAAACATTTAAATTAAAATGTCACTTGGCGCAGTTGTTAAATCGGTTACTGCAGCTACAATGGCAAGTTATCAAGATTTGAGTGGCTTGAACCTGGTTTTATAGTCGGCGCCACTCATCCCTCTGCAGAAGTTAAGAACTTTAACAATGCGTACAATTATTTCATAAATCCATTACTTGATAAAATTAGTGAAGCACCCAGAAGGGGAGGAGGAAACGAAATGATGGGAATTGACACCATGAATGCTGCAGGGCTGTCCATAAATGCGTGAGAGAACGAGATCTCTTCTGAACAGCACGTGGCAACGCATCCCAGATATGCTCAATAATGTTCATGTCTCGGCAGTTTGCTGGCCAGCGAAAGTGTTTAAACTCAGAAGAGTACTCCTGGAGCCTCTCTGTAGCAATTCTGGACGTGTGGGGTGTCGCATTGTCCTGCTGGAATTGCCCATCGGAATGCACAGTGGACGTGAATGGATGCAGGTGATCAGACAAGATGCTTACGTACGTGTGACCTGTCAGAGTTGTATCTCGACGTATCAGGGGTCCCATGTCACTCCAACTGCACACGTCCCACACCCTTGCAGAGCGTACACCAGCTTGTACAGTCTCCTGCTGACCTGCAGGGTGCATGGATTCATGAGGTTGACTCGATATCCGTACTCGTCCATCCGGTCGATACAATTTGAAACGAGGCTCGTCCGATCAGGCAACATGTTTCCAGTCATCGACAGTCCAGTGTCGGTGCTGACGGGCCCAGCCGAGGCATAAAGCTTTATGCCGTGCGTAAAGCTTTGTGTCGTGCAGTCATCATGGGTACACGAATGGGCCGTCGGCTCCGAAAGCCCAAACCGGTTATGCTTCGTTGAATGGTTCACACGATGTCACTTGCTGATGGCCCAGCAATGCAATATGCTGCAATTTGCGAAAGAGTTGCATTTTTGTCACGGTGAACGATTCTCTTAAGTCGTCGTTGGCCCCGTTCTTGCAGAATCTTTTTCCGGCCTCAGCGATGTCAGAGATTTGATGTATTACCGGATTCCTGATACTCACGGTACACTAGTGAAGTGGTCGTACGGGAAAATCCCCATTTCATCGCAACCTTGGAGATGCTGTGTCCCATCGCTCGTGCGCCGACCATATAATCACGTTCAAACTCACTTAAATCTTGATAACTTGCAATTGATGCAGCAGTAACCGATCCAACAACTGCGGCAGACACTTGTCTTACATAGCCGTTGTCGACCGCAGTGCCGTATTCTCCTTGTTTACTTATCTCCGTATTTGAATATGCATGCCTATACCAGTTTCTTTGGCGTTTCAGTGTAGTACAGCACGACCTTCAAAATGCTAATCACTCCTAAATCTGAGGGAGTCATTGTTTTCACATTTGTATTACTTCTTAATGTAAGTGACTACTCGAGCTTCGTCTTACTTTTCTGAGCTGTCCGTGCTCCCTGAATAACAATAAATTGGAATTTAAAGTGCTCACTTCACTAGGGCAACACGAAAGGAAACAAAACCGCGCAAAGAGCTTTAATAACTGCAGAAATGGGTGGCAGCTATGGAGTCATGTTGCTACATAGGTGATGCGTCGCAAGCGATTCATCAGATTCCGACGGTTCAGCGATCGGCCGCTGCGATATGTGGTTTGCCCGCACACGTGTGCTCTGCGGACAGATGGGACGACCTGGCAAGGCACAGCTGCCATCCGTCGCTCGTCTGTGCAGCGCTTAATCTCTAGCAGGGCCACCGATGACAGGCTGGTTCTGCACATTTTTTACTCTCTTATTACTATTATTTACAAATGACGTGTGCGGAAAAGTTACAGAAGTGTCTTCAACCGATACAGCAGTTTAAAGAAAGCAATACTGGGTTATCAGGCACCGTTGGGTTCTCGGTCATTAGAGACTGCATTTATCAGCGTATCGGTCACAAATGTGGCCGGAAGTCGGGTGTGCTCCAAAGAAATCGTCGCGACGTCCTCCAGAGGTGAATAGGAAGAGAAGTACAACAATCATAACAATGGCAAGAGCTCAAATACGACTCCTTAATTGCGACATATTCTGCATTCCGTTTTTAGAAAGCAACAGAAAACGTATATTAAGCACTGAAATCGGGAGAAAAGAGTGCACTATCGTTCAATATCAAATTCGTTTATTATCAACCACCAGTTAAAATAAAAGTGACAGAAATGTAATGTGTGAAACCCACAGAAGGTTGAGACGACCAGGAGAGAGAAATGCAAACAATGGGGAGCAGTGGCGGCCGGTCATCACGTGCTAATGTGCTAAGTACCCTGTAAATATCTCACTAAAATTACGCCATTTATCATTGAATGCGAGCCAGAAATGACACTAAAAGTTTGCCATTTCTGTACGAATACGAGCCGGAAAATGCACTAAAATTGCGTTATTTCTCTTCGAATGCATGCTGATATGCAAAGAAAAGGAGGGAGACATGTTTTGTAGCACTCTCGCCGCGATAATTAGAAACCAGTGTTTAGTGCCGAAATGCTGACCAGCCACGCTAAGGTCAACTCAGAGAAAGGACGCTGTTGTCTGTTTTTAACTGCGCACTCTCTGATGTGACGTCATCCCTTTCGGCACTGTGAGTGGTAAGTTGCCCACAGCACCAGGTCAGTATTTTTCTTTGAAATTACATGTAATGTATTGTGCAAGCGTAGAGTATGAGGGATTTTAGAGGAGTAGTTGTCGTTATGGCGCTCTGGCTGAGTGATCAAATACATTGACTGGCAGTTTGCTGGTTTGGGTTCCATTCCTGCAGCTGCAAACATTTTTTAAAAAAATTTTTTTATTCCTCGCAATGTTAAACTATTGATTATAAAATCTGAATACATCTAAACAGTTAAATTTATATACGCAAAATTATATTCAATTTAGTTACGATTAGTACTCTCGTAAGCGAAAAAGGCTATAGGTCAGCACATTGGTAAAATTTTGCACGAGCAGCCACTGATGAGTAACAGAGGAGCACGATGGCGCGTTAGCCAGCCTGTAGGCCGTATTCCGTACCGTCTCGCTGTCTTCTGCGGTTGTCCGCGAGGTCCTCTATGAGAGACACGGGCGCTGTGCTTTGGCTGCTCCGAGACTGCCACAAAAAGTTGGGCTGGGTGTTCCTGCTGGGTCCTGTTTGAAAACTCGGTCCCAGCAAGAAGACAGGAGACTCTCAGTGTAGGTACCATTTTCTATCGCCATCCTAAACGGCCATTCTTACAAAAAGGTATGTCCGACTTCTGGTGGAACTCCAAGATCTGTTAGGTTACCATTACCTTGCTAGTCCTAGCCGCCAACTACTTCTCACGAATCTGTCCCTTCACTCCTGGCGGCCTTCTTTAAACCTAGGATCTTTCCTGACAGTCACTGCCATCTTGGTGGCCACTAGTAATTACAGTTTGAAAGGAGTTACCTTAAAATTAACTTGACCGCAAACTACTCCTGTACAGAGGGAAGAATGTTCAGTAATTCCCTTCTCACTTTCGTCTCTGGAACTCACACAAAATCAGGAGGCAGAGTTTTTTTATTTTAATTTGTAACTTTATTCGTTAGTAAAGTAAATGTAACATCACAGGGATGATAGAAATAAATGTTCACGGTGTTTGGAACACAGTCATCCGGTATCACAAGCTTATTATCTTCTACGTGGTTGAAGAGAGACACATGGGGTCAGTTTGAACTTAATAAGGATTTCCCACAACCTTAGTAAGTATGGGTGTAATTATCCTGCAAGTCCAAATGTAAAATGGAACAAGCGCGATCTTTATGCAGCTCTGATCAGTGAGATGGCATACAAGACATTAAAATACGTTAGTGCAACTATTAAAGTGAAATAGTCTTTTGTTAGTACGGTGCACAGCCGCTGTTAAGTTCTCGAAGGAAATCATTTTCGTGCGCAGGCTGTTCTTTTTTGTTACGCCGCCGCCAAGGTAGCCCCTGCGGGCCCGCAACACATCTAACACTACACAGGACCGAGGTTGTCTATGCCCAAGGCGTAAGCAATGGTAAGCATCGGCTGTTTTGCACACAGACATTCCATATACTACTTCCTGCAGAGGGAGTTCGAGATGGCCTGCAGGAAGTATTACTACACCAACATCTGATTGGCTGGCCAATACTATTTAAAGGCTATAACTAGCACCCGATGTCAGTTCATGCCGAATACCGAACTCAAGAACGTCTCCACGGAAGACTACGTCTTCGCCATCGGAATAGGACTCTTGTGGGAAACTTTGAAGTTATCCTTTGTTGCCTCTACTAGGAAATTATTTCTGGATTTGTGATTGTGACTTTTCGTTGTTATTCAGTCATTTCCGTGTAGACTCACGTAAATAAAAGTTGTGTTTTAAAAACTTTCAACTTGACTATAACAACATTTTTATTTTGAAGTAAACACTTTATTTAATTATCCAACGTAAAAAAATCACCGTGAGATGAGGCGACGTTAGAGACGAGTGCTGCAGTGTGATATCCCTACGCCCCTTACGGCTGGTCCGCCGTTGTTAGAAAGTGCTGTAACGTGCAGGTGTAGCTGACTTGGAGCTATTGATACTGAGGACGCCCAATGCCTTCTGTCGCCGTGTCTTCGCTCTCTCGACAGGACGCACGCTTGTTGGGTAATGAACAAGTGAGCCGGAGACCCACTGAGTCAAGGTAGGTAGACTTTTAGTTCCGATGCCTAAGCTAAAATAAATCTATCTTCATTCATGTAGAACATACAGCTTTATGATATCGGAGGAATCTTTTTAAATCTTCTCATATGATTCTACAAAACAGGACGTGCTCCCGCCAGTTGAACAGAATTAAGATTCTGGAGAGCATGTGAAAAAAGAAGTGCGCTTCGCCATATCTTTGCATCATTACGGAAACCGAGAAAACGCGTCCACGAACTGGCTGCTATAACAATCACCAAGTGAAATAATGACGAGAAGAAGGAAAGGGACAGGCTGATGATACAGGTGGCCACCAATCTCATCTTCACTTGTTACCTCTGTTCGCAAAAGCGTGGCCTCCAAGGTGAATTTATCGGCATAGACAAATTGTTCCACAACTGGTACTAAAAGCTGTTAATGTTCGTGTGCATAGAAAAGTGTACGTACTGAAAGAGCCACAGGTTCCTTCGAGGAGATATTGAACGTGTTAAAATCGTGCAATATGTGGAGTCCTCCATTTTGTAACACTACCAGGAAGTCATGAGCGATAGTGCTAAATTACTCCTCTTTGTATCTGTTTCTCCAGGTGACCAGTTATACGTTTCCTTCTATAACACATTACGGGACGGACAATAGAGGATCTAATTAACAACAATTCATGGCGAATCACAAAATATACTGTTTATTAGAGAAATTGTATCTGCTCAAAAAACCATTTCAAACTGCGCTTTGATTAGAAAAACCCCATTTACCACAAAACGTAATGAATTCCTTCACATTGATACTTTGGGTGCACTGGAAACGCCGTGGGAATGATTAAACAGAACGCAAACTCGAGATGGGCTCAATTTAATACCAGTTAAATCGTAACACCCGTCTCATCGAGTCTGTATTTCATGAGTGCTGCTAACCAACTGGAGCTGATTCAAATACTATGTCCAGCGTGCCCGAAAAACCACAACAAGGATCATTCAAAAATGTTGTCAGCAGGCAAATATTATTTTTACTGCTGGAAATTACTTAACGAGCTGTTGCTGCATGATTATCAATATTCAACAGGTAGCCAGATAGGGCTATCGCTAAAATATCGTTTAATCAATATACAGATATTTCCCGAAAACTATCGGTATGCATCGGTGATATTTTTCCCACGATATATCAAGATCAAAACGGCAATATCGAGTGCCAATATTTTTATTTTATATTATATTTTTTCGCAATTTTCTGAAAATGTTTGAAGTTGTTCTTTTGAAATTATAGTAGAACATAATGTTACTTGAATTGTGTGAAGGAGTCTTACTACTTTTTGAGCTTTTATTACGTCTTCGACTGTCTGAAGCAAGTATAGGTGGCACAATATAAGAACTTTGATTGCACTGGGGGAGGGGGGAGGGGGAGTGAATGGAATCACAAAATTTTCGATGTGAAGAAACAGAACAGAATTTTTAACGCAACTATTGTACTATTTCTTCATATCAACATTCTTTAGAAATAGTTGCTGAAAATGGTGAACAAGACTCTAACTCTAAATGACAAGGTTGGTCGTTGCGGTGGGTGGAGACGTAAGGGAGGGAAACTGCTGACGTAATCGCTCGGTGCTACCAAGAGAAACTGCAATATTTAGCTTCGATACTACAGCTGCTAGATGGCTGGCGACTGCGTAAATGAAAAAAAAACTGGGAAGTCGACGTGAAGTGTTCCGGACAAATCCGATATGTGACGAAACCGGAGAATGGACCCATTAGACACCATTCGTTGTGTCACTTACATGCAGTTACCATTGTTAGCAAAGTGGTTATCGCCAAGCGTGAATGTGCATCGTTTGCCTTTCGATTCCTGCTCGAAGGGGGATAGCCAGGCTGCTAGCGTGTTGATTTACAAAGTATCTAATAATAAATCAATACTTAATTATACAGGTCTAAAACCGGCAGTATATTTACAGTGTGCAGCCAGCAATTTTATAGGCAGGTACATCGATATTTTTTCCGCCGATACATTCATATACATCGACACCTTTTTCGATATATCGAGAGCTGATAAATATATTTTTTAAATACCGAAATTTCGGATTACCGATATTTTTAAAATATTTTTAAGCCAAACTAAATAATTAGCTTAAAAATGCCAAAAAATAGTAAATAATATGACATGTGAAGATGTTGTATCTTAACGCTTTCCTCGGAAGTATATCAAGAACAGTGTGTTCCCCTTACAAATACACCAATCTCCTCGTAAGAGGTAAAATTTACAGAAAAAGAGAGACGTGTTCCAAATGGAACCGGCTGCTAACCATGTCATAAGAGAAGATTAGTGACACCTGATGCTGAAATGACATCTTCAGATCTTAGTGTAAAGCATGTCTTCCAGGGGTTGCGTAACTTCCGTTAACTCTTACCTCAACCTCCACTGGCCCCAAACCTACGTGGAAAGGAATTGATCTAATACTGATAACTCTTCTTGTGCGAAACGATTGCCAGAATACATAATGAACTGATATCGTGAAATTTTATCTTTGACTTAATATATCGTAACACTTACGGAAATTAAAGTAATTGAAAGTCTGTTAGTAATGCTCAGGATTTATTTAGAAGGAGATAGCCTTTTAGAACCAGTTTCTTCCTTTATGCATCTGATATGCATCTTCATTGAAACCAATGAAAAACTGTACCATAAATCTCCAATAGTAGTACCGTAAATGCCAGGAATAATAAAATAATAAGATCTCTGCTTTCAGAAATACTCGTCAGAATATAAAGTTAATAACTGTACACAGATGGCCATTTAATCATGCGTAACAAATATCTGCAACTTGTTAAGCGAAATTATCAAAACGTTATGATACTTTTCGTCTTTCATTGTGAGACAGAAGATATGCGATGGCAGCCATTTGAACTACCTGCGCAACGTCTCTCGTGTAGTAGGCATACATTGCTAGACGAGAGACATAATTTTCTTTCTCTTAAAATATTGTATTTTAAATGTTGTTTGGTTGAGGTTCTACAAAGGGAAACACAAAGAATAACCTCACGACAAGGTGGATCCAATTTTACATTGTTACTTAAAGGGTTCAGGATTTATTTTCAAGAGATGCACTGCAAACTTTGGCGTGCACCTCCTAAAAGGAGCTAAAACCTTCACAAGAAAGAAGACCTCACATCTGTGAAGGCTAGGGGTTAGAGATTTGGAGGGGGAGAAACTGTCTTTATGTTCGGTGAAGAATGTGATGCCTCACTTCTCACACTCACCAGAAACTTCCAAATAGTTGAAGTCAGACTGTATATTGTAACTAATACCAAATGAGTCTGTGGACCGAATATTATGGTCAACACTTGCAACTGTTCCTCCTTTGGGGTTGTGCTCCTTGAGTATGGCGTGGTGGCTCAGGGCGAATTATGGATGAGGGCAACGGCATATCACCTCAAATACGAACACGCCATGTAAAGGCAGCGAGTTATTTTGGGTTATCTGTGTTGATACTATTTTTTTTTCATTTCTTGCGTGTTCGCGTGCTTACTAGATATCGTCTTTCGTTTTAATAGCAGTGTAGTGTAAAGTACCACCGCTTGTAAGGACCCTCTTATCACACAGACTTTTCTTTATTTGATTTGATTAGATCAAGTCAGAGTCGGGAAGACCGTCAGTGAGAGAGCACTTTGCATTTCTGTTGCAATAAAGGCAGCTCCACTGTTCGTTTGCGAATTATGTTTACGAGCTTTAAACAGGAGCGACTCATTTTCACTTATCTGTTTGGACACAACTTTAGTTTTTTTTTTTTTCTTGCGTGTTCGTGTGTTTGCTAGGCTCAGTCTTCCGTTCTCATTACTGTGTAGTGCACACTTTTACTGTCTGTTGTATGGATAGGGACTCTGATTGTTGTGTTCAGATGCGAGCTCCTCGCGGTGTTGGCTTCAGTCACACAGCATGAGGCTGTTGCCATTGGGCGTCACTGGGGATCCTTGGGGAGTACAGCACGCCTCCCTTGTCCCCCGATGGCACGCTACACTGACCGCCCCGGGTACCGCCCACAGTGAAGTTGCCTCCTCAACCGTGGTCGGGTGGCAGGTCCCTCCAAGGTGTGGCAGACGGCGAAAAACTTCTGGAGAGGCCGATGGGACGCTGTCTGTGGCTGACGAAGTTCCTGAGCCAGATGCAGTCTCTCACCCTGTTCTAGAGGAAGCATCTCGCCCTGCAAGATCTGGGCGTTGACAGAGGGTGAGGTGGGTTCACTGATAGTTGGGAGCTCCACCATTAGGCGTGTAATGGAGCCTCTTAGGGATATGGCTGCCAAGGCTGGGAAGCAACCAGTGAGTATTCTCTGTGCATACCAGGAGGAGTCATTCCAGATGTGGGAAAGCAGCTTCGGGATACTATGGAGAGCACAGGGTGCAGCCAACTTCAGAGGTTGGCTCATTTCGATACTAATGATGCGCGTCACTTTGGATCGGGAGAGACTCTATAGTTTTGGGCAGCTGGCTGAAATGGTATAGACTGCCAGTCCATCTTGCAATATGAAGACGGAGCTCAGCATCTGTAGCATCGTCGACAGAACTGACTGTGGTCCTTTGGTACAGAGCCGAGTGGAAGGTCTGACAAAAAAAATGTACAAATGTGTGTGAAATCTTATGGGACTTAACTGCTAAGGTCATCAGTCCCTAAGCCTAGGCCGGCCGAAGTGGCCGTGCGGTTAAAGGCGCTGCAGTCTGGAACCGCAAGACCGCTACGGTCGCAGGTTCGAATCCTGCCTCGGGCATGGATGTGTGTGATGTCTTTAGGTTAGTTAGGTTTAATTAGTTCTAAGTTCTAGGCGACTGATGACCTCAGAAGTTGAGTCGCATAGTGCTCAGAGCCATTTGAACCATTTGATCCGCTACGGTCGCAGGTTCGAATCCTGCCTCGGGCATGGATGTTTGTGATGTCCATAGGTTAGTTAGGTTTAACTAGTTCTAAATTCTAGGGGACTAATGACCTCAGCAGTTGAGTCCCATAGTGCTCAGAGCCATTTGAACCATTTTGAACCCTAAGCCTACACACTACTTAACCTAAATTATCCTAAGGACAAACACACACACACCCATGCCCGAGGGAGGTCTCGAACCTCCGCCGGGACCAGCCGTACAGTCCAGACTGCAGCGCCTGAGACCGGTCGGCTAATCCCACGCGGTGGAAGGTCTGAATCAGAGGCTTAGACTGTTCTGCGACCGTGTAGGCTGCAGATTCCTCTCGACTTGCGCCGTAAGGTGGTGGGTTTCTGGGTTGCGCGTAGTAGATCAGGGGTCCACTACACAAAGGAAGTTGCTACACGATAGCGGCGGCCGTGTGGCTGCGACTGGGCGGTTTTTTGGGTTAGAGGTTCTCGGAAACTACAGAAAGGTCTCAGTCTAAAAGGGTGCAGGACAAACACAGGAAGGTAGACCTAGGAACGAGCGGTACTGTAGTCGTACATTGTCGTAGCTGTGTTGGGAAAGAGCCAGAGCCCAAGCGCTAACAGAAAGAAGTGAAGCGCAAATTGTTATAGGTACGGAAAGCCGGCTAAAGCCGGGAATAAGTTCAGCCGAAATTTTTGACAAAGGATCTAACCGTATTCAGAAAGGGTGGATTGAATACAGTTGGTGGTGGAGTATTTATTGCTGTCAGAAGTAGTTTACCTTGTCGAGAAACTGAAGTAAATAGTTCTTGTGAGTTACTGTGGCTAAAACTTGTACTTGACAATCCGAGTAAATTAATAATTGGTTCCATTTACCGCCCCCCCCCCCTCCCCCCGCTTCAGATGATACAGTTGCTGAATTATTCAAAGGTAACTGAGTCACATTTCAAATAGGTACATCACTCATAAGATTATAGTTGGTGGTGACTACAATCTACCTCGATACATTGGCGAAAATACATGTTTAAAGTCGGTGGTAGGCATAAAACTTCTTCCGCAATCGTTCTTTTTGCGTTCTCAGAAAATTATCTAGAACAATTAGTACAGGAAACCACTCGAAATGTAAATGATTGTGGAAACATACCTGACCTCTTTGCGAATCGGGAGCATCGTGACGGATACAGGGATTAGTGACCACAAGGTTGCTGTAGCGAGACCGAATATCGTAACATCAAAACCCACCAAAAATAAAACCAGAATACATCTATTTAAAAAAAGCAGATAAAAATTCGTTTGACCCCTTCCTAAGAGTCTCCACACCTTCCAATATGATTATGTAATTGTAGACGAGATGTGGTTTAAATTCAAGGAAATACTATCGACGGCAGTTCACAGACATACACCAAATAAACTAATAAGAGATGGTACTGATTCCCCAAGGTATAAAAAACCGGTCAGAACGCTGTTGTAGAAGCAACAAAAGAGCATGCCAAATATCAAAGAACGCAAAATGCCAAGATTGGCAAAGTTTTACTGAATCTCGATACTTAGCACGAATTTCAGTGCTCCTGGTGTAACGGAGCAACTTAAATCACTTAATAAAAGCGAGGCCTCCAGTCCAGATTGTATACCAGTCAGGTTCCTTTCACAACGAAACTCTGTCTCACAATCTGGCAGAATATCCAAAGAGATTCTGGTCGTATGTGCAGTACACCAGCGGAAAGACGCAATCAATACCCTCACTACGCGATAACAGTGGTAATGTTACTTGTGACAGTGCCACTAAAGCAGAGTTGCTAAACGTAGTTTTCCGAAATTCCTTCTCCAAAGCAGACGAAGTAAATATTCCTGAATTAGACTCAAGAACAAATGGCAACAAGAGTAACTTAGAAGTAGGTATCCTGGTGTAACGGAGCAGCTTAAATCACTTAATAAAAGCGAGGTCTCCAGTCCAGGTTGTATACCAGTCAGGTTCCTTTCAAAGTACACTTAGCATTCGTGTACAACTGCTCGCTTGTCTGTACCTAAGGACTGAAAAGTTGCACAAATCACACTAATACCCAAAAAGGAAATATAGAAAACGATTTATTGACAAACAGCCAACACAGATGCAGAAAACATGGTTCTTGTCAAACTCGACTAGCTTTTTATTCTCACGAAGTAATGAATGCCATCGACGGGGATGTCAAATTGATTACGTAATTTTAGACTTCCAGAAGCCTTTTGACACTGTTTCTCACAAGCGACGTCAATAAAATTGCGTGCCTATGGAGTAACGCCTCAGTTATTCGACTGGATTCGTGATTTCCTGTCAGAAAGTCAATTTTCGTTGCGGCAGGATTTTATCATGTAATTTCAATCATCAACTTTCTCCTCTGAATGTGAAAATACTTTGTTGTAGCCTACCTACATAGGGAGGAATGATCATCATAATAAAATAAGATAAATAAGAGCTCGCAGGGGAAGATTTAAATGTTCGTTTTTCGACCGCGCTGTTCGAGAGTGGAACGGTAGAGAAATAGCTTGAAAGTGGGTCGACGTTCCCCTGCCAGGCATGTAATTGTGAACTGCAAAATAATCGTGTAGATGTAGAAATAACTATGATGCTCAGACCAACCATCGGTTGGTGACATCTTTACTTTACCTCCTTCATTGATCTGTTGCCATACAGGGTGTTTCAAAAATGACCCGTATATTTGAAACGGCAATAAAAACTAAACGAGCAGCGATAGAAATACACCGTTTCTTGCAATATGCTTGGGACAACAGTACATTTTCAGGCAGACAAACTTTCGAAATTACAGTAGTTACAATTTTCAACAACAGATGGCGCTGCGCTCTGGGAAACTCTATAGTACGATATTTTCCACATATCCACCATGCGTAGCAATAATATGGCGTAGTCTCTGAATGAAATTACCCGAAACCTTTGACAACGTGTCTGGCGGAATGGCTTCACATGCAGATGAGATGTACTGCTTCAGCAAGTCACAGGGGTTCATGTCTGGCGAATAGGGAGGCCAATCCACGCCGCCTCCTGTATGTTTCGGATAGCCCAAAGCAATCACACGATCATCGAAATATTCATTCAGGAAATTAAAGACGTCGGCCGTGCGATGTGGCCGGGCACCATCTTGCATAAACCACAAGGTGTTCGCAGTGTCGTCTAAGGCAGTTTGTACCGCCACAAATTCACGAAGAATGTCCAGATAGCGTGATGCAGTAATCGTTTCGGATCTGAAAAATGGGCCAATGATTCCTTTGGAAGAAATGGCAGCCCAGACCAGTACTTTTTGAGGATGCAGGGGCGATGGGACTGCAACATGGTGCTTTTCGGTTCCCCATATGCGCCAGTTCTGTTTATTGACGAAGCCGTCCAGGTAAAAATAAGCTTTGTCAGTGAACCAAATGCTGCCCACATGCATATCGCCGTCATCAATCCTGTGCATTATATCGTTAGCGAATGTCTCTCGTGCAGCAATGGTAGCGGCGCTGAGGGGTTGCCGCGTTTGAATTTTGTATGGATAGAGGTGTAAACTCTGGCACATGAGACGATACGTGGACGTTGGCGTCATTTGGACCGCAGCTGCAACACGGCGAACGGAAACCCGAGGCCGCTGTTGGATCACCTGCTGCACTAGCTGCGCGTTGCCCTCTGTGGTTGCCGTACGCGGTCGCCCTACCTTTCCAGCACGTTCATCCGTCACGTTCCCAGTCCGTTGAAATTTTTCAAACAGATCCTTTATTGTATCGCTTTTCGGTCCTTTGGTTACATTAAACCTCCGTTGAAAACTTCGACTTGTTGCAAAAACACTGTGTTCTAGGCGGTGGAATTCCAACACCAGAAAAATCCTCTGTTCTAAGGAATAAACCATGTTGTCTACAGCACACTTGCACGTTGTGAACAGCACACGCTTACAGCAGAAAGACGACGTACAGAATGGCGCACCCACAGACTGCGTTGTCTTCTATATCTTTCGCATCACTTGCAGCGCCATCTGTTGTTGAAAATTGTAACTACTGTAATTTCGAAAGTTTGTCCGCCTGAAAATGTACTGTTGTCCCAAGCATATTGCAACAAACGGTGTATTTCTATCGCTGCTCGTTTAGTTTTTATTGCCGTTTCAAATATACCGGTCATTTTTGAAACACCCTGTATTTTAGATCCGTCCGCAGCTTGTGGTCTAGTGGCTAGCGTTGCTGTCTGTGGATCAGGGTGGGAATTTTCTTTGTCCCGGGGACTGGGTGTTTGTATTGTCCTTATCATTTCATCATCATTCGTGACCGTGGTGAGATTGGACTGTGTAAAGATAGGGACTTTGTACGGGCGCTGATAACCGCACAGTTTAGCGTCCCAAAAACGAAACATCATCATCATATTTTCGGTCCCTTGCAAATTCTGCTGACTTTAAGATACTACATCGACAAGTGTCTCACTTGTGGTCACTGAAGGGAAGTCGACGGAGCACCTACTCAGCAGGGCAAACTGAGCGCTGTGCAGTGAGCTATGTTTGAAATCAGACACAGCGCCTAACACTAGGTTATCTCATCGCAAGAGCAAGCCATCAGGCAGCTGACGCAGCGTGTCGACGTCTCTCTGCTAGCTCAGGAAGCATCCGTTCCCTTGGCGAAACGACGACTACTGCACTGCGATCCAGGAGAGGCAGACAGAGCTAGAAAAGTTCAAACGAAGACCATCTGCAGAGAACCTCGCAGCATTATTGTTGCGAGGGTAAAAACAAAATGAATCATTAAGAAGAGTAAGGAACTCGGTTAAACTATTGACGAGTTCCATTGTAGTGCTGGAAGCCATTAGGATAATTTTCAACACACAATCTAGGTTGCCAATGTCGGCTGTGTCGACACGAGAGACCCTGTACACAACCGCGGCAGGCAACGGCAGAATATTACGCGAGTACGACGATCACGTGGTAAAGAACATTCCGTAATTCATTTCCGTCAGTGGGAAAGAGCCCAACTGCTCCTCTTTCACACGGGAAAGCTGTGGACACTGCTCTAGGTCGTGATCAGGTTCGGTATAAATAGTTGCGACAGTTTAACGACCAGCCAGAGCGAGCGCTCCTCCTTATTTTTAATCAAGATTGGCAGAAAGGACAATTTTCATTCTTGGAGTGTTGAAATATTTAATTTTTTTGGAACATACCTCACAAACCTATGTAGTTATTGTAGTGTGATATATGAGAAGACCTTGGAGTGTATGGTGAACCTACCCTTAGCTAGATTGTAAAAACCAAGAAGCGTCTTAGTCGCCTGCACTATGAGTGATTATCATTCGACTGTTTATAATCTGACCCCACTGAAGGCGTCTATACAGCAGCCGTTCTAACGCTGGTAACACCTACAGGCTGTTTTTTTTCCGACATGGACAAAGCATACGCTCTCACTTGAAGGCTTAACACCTTACGAAAGCTTCATGAATGGGGATTCTAAGGCCGACCAACCCTGGTCGTATCAGTGCCGGTACTTAAAGTTCAGCTTCCACAGTGGCCACACGTCATTTCCGAGAGATGTGAGCGGCAGCTGTGACAGCAGTGGTGCGCACCGTCACACGCCGACTGCGAGCAACAAGGACATTTGGAATCACTGTAGAGGAGGATTTAGTGGTGCTTGGTGCGGCCAAAATTTCTATCTTTAACGGAGGGCAGAGACCGTCACAGATAGCATACCCGGGATCTGAGCTGGGGAGGGAGAGTTTTCAGAT
Source organism: Schistocerca piceifrons (assembly GCF_021461385.2). Taxonomy (NCBI): domain Eukaryota; kingdom Metazoa; phylum Arthropoda; class Insecta; order Orthoptera; family Acrididae; genus Schistocerca; species Schistocerca piceifrons. Next base: position 3,434 of record NW_025728976.1, on the reverse strand, counting down.
GTCACCACAGATGGCCCTGGGTACATTGCTACTTACAAGGTCTATATGGGACTGTTACTCATAGAGCTATTCTCTGTATACAGGGTGGTCCATTGACTGTGACCGGGCCACATATCTCACGAAATAAGCGTCAAACGAAAAAACTGCAAAGAACGAAACTTGTCTAGCTTGAAGGGGGAAACCAGATGGCGCTATGGTTGGCCCGCTAGATGGCGCTGCCATAGGTCAAACGGATATGAACTGCGTTTTTTAAAAATAGGAACCCCCATTTTTTTATTACATATTCGTGTAGTACGTAAAGAAATATGAATGTTTTAGTTGGACCACTTTTTTCACTTGTGATAGATGGGGTAATAGTCACAAACATATGACTCACAATTTTAGACGAATAGTTGGTAACAGGTAGGGTTTTCAAATTAAAATACAGAACGTAGGTACGTTTGAACATTTTATTTCGGTTGTTCCAACGTGATACATGTACCTTTGTGAACTTATCATTTCTCAGAACGCATGCTATTACAGCGTGATTACCTGTAAATACCACATTAATGCAATAAATGCCCAAAATGATGTCCGTCAACCTCAATGCATTTGGCAATACGTGTAACGACATTCCTCTCAACAGCGAGTAGTTCGCCTTCCGTAATGTTCGCACATGCATTGACAATGCGCTGACGCATGTTGTCAGGCGTTGTCGGTGGATCACGATAGCAAATATCCTTCAACTTTCCCCACAGAAAGAAATCCGGGGACGTCAGATCCGGTGAAGGTGCGGGCCACGGTATGGTGCTTCGACGATCAATCCACCTGACATAAAATATGGTATTCAATACTTCTTCAGCCGCACGCGAGCTATGTGCCGGACACCCATCATGTTGGAAGTACATCGCCATTCTGTCATGCAGTGAAACATCTTGTAGTATCATCGTTAGAACGTTACGTAGGAAATCAGCATACATTGCACCATTTAGATTGCCATCGATAAAATGGGGGCCAATTATCCTTCCTCCCATAATGCCGCACCATACATTAACCCGCCAAGGTCGCTGATGTTCCACTTGTCGCAGCCATCGTGGATATTCCGTTGCCCAATAGTGCATATTATGCCGGTTTACGTTACCGCTGTTGGTGAATGACGCTTCGTCACTAAAAAGAACGCGTGCAAAAAATCTTTCATCGTCCTGCAATTACTCTTGTGCCCAGTGGCAGAACTGTACACGACGTTCAGAGTCGTCGCCATGCAATTCCTGGTGCATAGAAATATGGTACGGGTGCAATCGATGTTGATGTAGCACTCTCAACACCGACGTTTTTGAGATTCCCGGTTCTCGCGCAATTAGTGTGCTACTGATGTGCGGATTAGCCGCGACAGCAGCTAAAACACCTACTTGGGCATCATCATTTGTTGCAGGTGACTATTACAGCGCCGTCTATCACTAAGTGTAAAAAGTGGTCCAACTGAAACATTCATATTTCTTTACGTACTACACAAATATCTAATAAAAATGTGGGTTCCTATTTTAAAAAAACCGCAGGTGATATCCGTTTGACCTATGGCAGCGCCATCTAGCGGGCCAACCATAGCGCCATCTGGTTTCCCCCTTCAAGCTAGACAAGTTTCGTTCTTTGTAGTTTTTTCGTTTGACGCTTATTTAGTGAGATATTTGGCCCGGTCACTATCAATGGACCACCCTGTATAAGTCCTCTATTACCACTAGCCAATCTTAATTTCACTTTAAACTGATGCTCAGCACTGTTCGGCGGGACAGGACGCTAGTTCTGTTTACGATTTTTTTTTTATTTTGTCCCTAGGAGCAGCTGCCTTTCCCTGTCTCTACGTGCGGTACCTACTTGGAGCGCTTGCGCTGAGATGTTAAAAAATCACTGTAGGATACTGTCTTCATGACGTTACAATTTTAATGCAGTGTAATTCTCCTCTCACGACTAGCTTAATGTTATAATGATGCCTCTTCTTTTGCGGGAGCTGCAGGCACTCCATCGTTGAGTCCGTATGTAATAAGTACGTAGACCAGGGCGGGCCGCGGGCACGCCGAGGCCCAGCCTGTCACTCGGCTGTGCTCGGTCATTGTCGGAAGTACCCGGAACAGCGCGACTTTTGATTTAGCACTGCGGTGCGGCGGTTTGCTGTCGGCACAGCTCTCCGAGTTCGGCAGAATAGCGGTGTCAGCTCTGTTTACCCTTCGCTGTTTGTTCGTGGTGTGAAGAACGTTCACAGGTCCAGTGGCTGTTTGCACGAAAAGAGGCAGTCTAGCGATCCATCGTCACAATCCTTTAAAATGAATGGGCAGAGGGGTGAGAATTCTCAATTCGCATAAGCGACGGGTTATACTTATTTTCTACAAAACGATATTATATACTCCGTTCTTCATAAGAATAAAACTGATGTAAACAAACACAAACGCGATGGTTGATCAATAGCCCTAGCTCCGGAACACTGGTGTTGTTCCGCTTTTGGAAGTAGGTCAAAATTATGTATTTGATATTTTATTACTATGTCACTGCAAATGAAACTTTAAGACATTTTGATGTATTAACATCCATCAGCGGTTTACTTAATCATACATTAGCTACGTAATTTTTATTTCAAAAATCGTGTATAGTCACAGTCTCAGTAAGCGCTACTTGTGCTCTGACTGTCTCATTTTTCATGTGTACCGCAAAAATGGATGACACTGCTTCCTAGTGAAACACGCACGCTGAACACCGTTAATTGCTAGAAATAAGTTGTCCTTAATGTTTTCACAACATTACAGAGAGCTTTGACGTTTATTGAGACACGATGTAATAAATGTAAGAGAGGCAGGTGTAATTTAATCTAGGCGTGATCGCTAGCGTCGTTGTTAGATAATCGGCCGGGTTAGCGGGCGGTTGTTCGAAGCCCATTATGATAACAATTTTTTTTTGTTCTGTATTAATATCCAAATCATTTATCTATGAAATATATCAATGTGTGGTAATTAACTCATACTTAACCACCATTTTTTCAAGAAAAATGCATTCTGGTTTCTAATTACATGTCACATGCAGAACTCTAGTTTTCATTGCATACACACATTCTTAATTATCGATATATTATAAAATATTGTTACAGATTTTGAGGTTAAGAAAACATTACACAATTAAATTTTTTGGAGAAAAACGAAAAATCAAATACTCTTTGTTTGAATATGACCACTGTTTTATAGGACAGATGTGGTCTCACACGAACGAGAGTGATAAGCGTCGTAGAAACACGGAAAACAATTTCACGGCGTCGAGCACACTGCACAAGATCTGCGTTTTTACAGTTATCACCGTACCACTGCTCTCTGAACCCAATGCAGTTGATCTGGAGCCAAGTTAAGGGATTTATCGCGAGAAATAACAAGAAGTTTTAACTGGCAAACTTACTGGGACTAATGCACGAAGCTTTC
>NW_025728975.1:0-125000 GCF_021461385.2 Schistocerca piceifrons | reverse complement strand
AGCGACATGGCAAATGAGTAGAAAGGGCAGTGATGTGGATGTATTCCTTTTTGCGAATATCGGAATATCTCAAACTTTCTTACCGTAAGGAAATGTTTGAAATCAAATCCCCGCATTTCCTCCTGTCGAGGCCCTTGAATGTTTCTATTTTTCTCATGTCTGCCCCTCAAATTACATTCTTCCCTGTCGTCAAAATCTCCCTCGTGGCCGGAGTCCCTCTCTGCACTGTTCGTACGGCTATTTTTAGTGCTATTGGCGAGTTGGGAATCACACGCTATGCGGTTTTCCAGATGCGCCACGCGTTCTTGTAATTCGCCTGTTACAGCCTTGTGTTGCCTGTTCACTTCGAATTGTCCCTTCTGAAATCTCAGAAGCGAACGCACTTCTTCAGTCTCTGCGGCCGCTACCGGTGTAGTATTGTTCTCGCTTTCCGTCAGCTTCATCGTGCCTACAGTGTCCGCTAATGCCGCAATCTTATCATCAATTTGTCTCTTGTCCTCCGCCCCAGTCTGCTTCAATTGTTCTACTTGCTGTTCCAACGCGTGGATCGCTAAACTGTTGTCCGCTATTGTGTTGCTAACGGACGTGGGACAATGCGTTTCCACCTCTTGGACCCTCGAGAGTACCTGCTGGTGATCCCTTTGGCATTCTTCCCTCAGCTCTTGGAAATTCCTAAGTAGCCGTTTTTCGCTTTCTTTAGATTCGGCATCGCGACTCCGCTTGCTCTGTTCTAAGGCTTGCAGACGATCATCGATTTGTTCAAATGTACGGCCTAATTCTTTCATAATATCACTTTTTATTTCACTTGCCAGATTGTTTATTCCTTGTGAGATATCATCGGACACTCTCTGCATCGACTTGTCGACTTTATTTGTCTGCTGGATTAGTTTTTCGTCTATTTGTTCGCCTAGCTCGCGGATAGATTTTTCGGATGATTCTTTTTGTTCTCGGAACGATTTTTCTGATTTCTGCGTCATTTGTTCGCCTAGCTCGCGGATCGATTTTTCGGATGATTATTTTGTTGCAATAAGACTTTCATGAGTTCTGCCAAATCAATTTGGTTAGTTGGAGGCAAATTAATTTGTGGCTCTGATGTGAGCCCGTTCGTGCTGTTCTGCATTTCGTCTGAAGTATTTCCCATTGCATTTTCGGAACCGCCCAACGCGTTAACATTCGAAATCAAATTATCCCCTTGGTCCATGTTGCTTAAGTTGTCGGACCGCTTACTTTTAGTTTGGTTACGTGTCTGCATTAGTTCAATTTATACCCAGTACGCAACACACTAATCACAGTAAATGTATCCCCCAAAAATTTCGACAGTTACACGAAAGGTACCCAACCTACTACACACTTTTCACACGCAAAACAAATTTTTATCTTTGATCGAAACAGTGGAATTTACAAGTGAGAAAAAAAACCACACACACATATAAAACACACAAATATAGAAAACAAAACAACAAGACAAACAACACAACGTAAAGTCTCCTCAGAAACAACGCAGAAGTTGTTTGAGCGCTGTAGGGAAAAAAAATTAAGATTATACAACGCTTGCAATCTAACGTCTCAGAGATTCCAGAGTCTAGCGGAATCACAGAACAGGGTCGCCATGTGTAATATTGCTACAAGAATTTGGTATGCTGAAATCGGGTGCTAATAGTAGAATAAAAGCGGGTTAAAAGCTGTGAGCTGTCTCGGGAGAAGTTAACCGTGCATTACTGCGCAACTGTTTCACCAGGTAACTAGTCTAGGTTTACCACATTACCAATCAGACTAACATTGATTATAATCTTTTACAGTCATACAACAACCGGTAATATATCTATATATAAAAAGGAGAATTTAAATAAAAAGAAAGAAATCAGTTTATATTTGGAAATTTATTTTAAGATTGTTCATTGAAATTTCAGCATATTATACGTGAGTTATAACTGAGCTGGTGTCTTGTTTAAGGATTGTAAAAATGTGAGATTTTAATCTTACAGAACACATCAAATATGGAGCCAAGATTGGGAGACTGCATTCAACACTGCATTCACAAAACAACACCCAAAGAACGTTGAAACATAAGCAAGACGAAATTAACCACAACCAACAGATTCAGTTTTCACCCAAAGAAATTACGTTCGTAACACAATCCTGTCCGTCATGTAATTACCACACACTGGTATACTAAATTCATATTAACTCTTTGTGAAATCTTCCCAAAAAGAATAGCTGAAGGCTACTTTGATGATTACACCACATGCTCCACGTGGTCAACTTGGTTTACAGAAAGCGTATAACTCCACAGTAATTTTGATAATTAAAATAAATTCGATCGAAAAGCAATTGACAAAAGAAAAACCTTGAACTGGTTACTAACGTATTACTATTAACCTGATGGGTCAAACAGTTATACAAGCACGTGGTACTGGTCTCGCAAAGTACACTCCACGTGGGTTGAACATAAAGAAAAGCATAAAGAAAAGTTGCTATATTGTAAAATATTGTCAAGACGAGACGTTATAATCACACAAGCATTCACATTTAAGATTGATGAACTTAGTTAGAGTTACTGATCAACACGTGGTTCCACTTTACTCACAAAGTAGTAACAAAGCAACAACCAGAAAATAATATGAACTTCACACGAGAATTACACTACGCTACAATTTAAGATAACCTTAGATATTTTAGAGCTAAACCCGAAATAAAGATGATTAAATTTTCAGTTAGGCTGAACTTAAGAAATCCATTGTCCTATGGACTTAGCCGACACGCGCTTAGCCGGAGATCTTACCACTTCAGACGCTCGCCACCGCCAGACTGCAACTGCCTACTGCCGAGCGTGCTTCCTGAGGGTGGCTCACAAAGACAAACGGAAGTGGCCAGACAGGCAGCTTCCTATACCAACATGACAACGGACGGACAGAACCATACTAAGGATAGAAACCTCTTTGCTTTTAGGAAGCGTAGCTACCTGTTCCGACGTTGGTCCTACTGTTCTCCAGCAGACAGGCTTGTCTGCTACCCTCAAGCATGCAACTACAAATACATTTGCTCATTCATACTCTCACACAGAAGGGAAGGGGGATGACAGTATCTTATCATATACAGTATATAAAAGAAAGCGGATGTAGGTTCCGTATGAGACTGCGTGACATGACTTACATATAAACTGTGTTTTAAAGTGTAGTAGTGTGACAGATCGTTCCTGTTTATGTGTAAAAGTAACACGTTCCACTACTCAGTCTCCTCCCAGATAGTCAGAAACGCCACAGTAAATTTAGGAGAGGAATTTACTCCACAAATGACAACAGATTTAAGAAATTAAACATGAAAGGAATCCAACAGAGACCTTTCAAGGTCACAGTCTACATAAAATTTCATATGGTGCATGGCAGAGGTTCCTTTACATAACGGAACTCGACAAATTGTACGTATTTATTCCGATCTTGATGAAATTTGGCACACTTGATATTCAAAGCAGGATGAAGGGCGCTGCCTGCTTAAAATTCTGAATGGTGCATGGCGGAGGGTACTTTACGTACACACTTCTACACCAACCTACAATTTTATTCCGATCTTGAAGAAATTTTGCACACTTGACCATCAAGAGGAACATCACTGTCTACATAATATTTTGGACAGTACATTGAAGAGAGTACCTTACAAAAGATTTTGACATCGTTTGCGGGTTACCATGAAAGTTCACTATGTACGCATGTTTCCATGGAGAAGGTTTTTGAATAGTTACATGTGTGTGTGTGTATATATATATATATATATATATATATATATATATATATATATATATATACATGCACATGTAAATATTCAAAAACCTTCTCCACGGAAACATGCATACATAGTGAACTTTCATGGTAACCCTCAAACGATGTCAAAATCTTTTGTAAGGTTCTCTCTTCAAGATCATATACATTTCTTTTAAACGAAATGTCTATGATCTTTTTGAAATTTGAGAGCTGTCTGACACATTCACAATCATCGTGTTGGACAATTCGCGCACAGCAAATGTCGTTTAACAGTTGCAAACTATTTTTGGTTGAGTGAACGTGTTATATTGGCTGCAAAAAACCTTGATGTTAACGAAACGAATTTTCAGATTCAAAATATGACACCTGGCGAATTGCTGACATACAAGTCGGTTTATTCCGTTACTAACCAAGATGATGTAGTCAACTATCCTACGGAATTTTTAAATTCGGTGGATTTCCCCGGATTACCGCCTCCCAATCTGTAATTAAGTCGGATCGGCAATCATGTTGCGAAAGGTAAACCAGCCACGTCTTTGTAATGGCACCCGGCTTGCGGGGAAGAAGTTAAAGAACAACGTAATCGAAGCCACAATTTTAAAAGGAAAGTACAAAGGTGAGGACAGTTTGATTCTAATATCACTAAGATTCCGACCGACATGCCATTCGACTTTAAACGGTTATAATTTCCAGTGCAGCTTACATTTGCCATGTCGATAGATAAATCGCAGGGGCAGTTGTTATATGTTTGTGGCATCAATCTTGAAAATCATGTTTTTCACATGGCTATTTGTATGTCGCACATTGCCCTGTCGGGACACCTTCAACTTCATTTGCTTACGCATCAGAAAACAAAACTATCAATGCTGCGTATCAAAAAGTATTACAATAAATGCTACCTAGCAATAAACTTTGACACTGATTCACTGATCACCACAAAAGTTGACAGATATATATGAGTTTTCATAGATAGGTGAAGAGGAGATGAACTGAGGTGGCGGAATCCAACAGAGAGAGGACGAGGAGAAGGATAGAGGGTGGGGGGGAGATGGGCCAAGGGATGGGTTCAAAAATGGTTCAAATGGCCCTGAGCAATATGGGACTTAACTTCTGAGGTCATCAGTCCCATAGAACTTAGAACTACTTAAACCTAACTAACCTAAGGACATCACACACATCCATGCCCGAGGAAGGATTCGAACCTGCAACCGTAGCGGTCGCGCGGTTCCAGACTGTAGCGCCTAGAACTGCTTGGCGACTTCGGCCGGCCAAGGGATGGGGAGGAGGGGGGGGGAGGTGATCAAAGAGATAGTGGGAGAGGACTAAATGGATAGAGAGAAAATACGGGAGGGAAGATGGACTACGAGAGTATGGAATAAATAAATGCCCAGGCAACGCAATGCAGTCTGTGCTGCACTTTTCAACACCGAAACGGATGGATATTTGTACTAAAGAAGTGAACCTCCACCCCCCCAGAAAGAAGATTGGTCACCTCCCCAGAAGAATAAATTATCTACGCCCCTATTAACCACTGTACTGCAATGAGAACCAAATTAAGATTTTGGAAGTCTAGATTCTTTAACTGTAGTATGTTTCAGCCAAGTATGACACCAATTATATAAATATTTAACTACGTTTCCAGGATGTATTTTACTGGTTCTGTGAATTCATTCGAAGTTGGAAAAATCATTCTAAATTGCCAAAATGCATTTTAACAAAATCGAAGGACTTGTTTCGTATCCAGTTCGTCTAAAAACTATAGTACTGGGAATACAATGGCGACCCTGAGCCATTTTTCGCGGCTCCTACGTTTGCGTCATGAGAGTCCACACTTGTAGTCTAGGTCTGCATCATGAGGGACCATATTTCGGACCATCATGATGCAGACTAAGACGACGAGTGTTTACTTGCATGATGCAAATCTAAACGACGACTCTAGACCCTCATAACACAGACCTAAACGACGAGTCTGAATCCTCATGACGCAGATATAGACGCTGTGGAGAGTGGCTCAGAGTTTCCATTATATACCTACTACAATACATTCATGGAAAAAGACGCTCTTCATTTTAGGAGTATTTGTAGTGTCTAGGTTTTCAGCATCTTGACTCTGCATGTGGGATTCCCCTTAATATAGAAATACAAGAATAAAATTACATTTTGCAATGTGTGTGGAACTCAACAAAATAAATTGTAATTTAAACTCATAATGTGTATTGCCTTACTCCACAAATGAATATTTTATTTTGCAGAACACTTTTCAACATTAAATCTTTACAAATTTTCCTTCAGTTCCCCTGAAAGTATTATTTAGGCCAAACCAGATACTCCTAAAAATATTTGGCTACTTTTGCAAACCCAAGTAACAGAAAATGGTTTACAAACAATAATTAATGTCACTTGGAAGGATTGAAATCAAAAATTTTAGTCTAAAATAAAAATGAACTGTATGCATTACAAAATTTCTATCTCAGAAATTGACGCCCAGAAAGCACAAGAAAGAAATCTGCACTCTTAATTAGTAAATTTGCGCTCAAACTCATAGTTTCCCGTTTAATGTTCTACTGTATTTTCAGTGTGTCTGCTGATTAGTGTTTGGATTAATTATGACGAGATCGTTAAGTCTGTCTGCATTAAGACGTTATCGTTTTTCGCTAATTAGGTTTCCAGCGCAACTAAAAATTCTCTCACTAGACGCACTAGTGGCTGGTATATTTAATATTTTTCTTGCCACACACGCAAGTCGAGGAAGTCGTTGGGAGTTATTTTTCCACCACTGTAGAATATCTCCCTCGTTCGCACAGTGTTCTTGCAAGTATCTGCTGACTTCATCATGTAGGAGAGGAGGCTCTTCTGCCCAGCCCTCAAATTTCGCCGTTTTGTACGGCCCTGGATTTGTTTCTTGGTTGCTGTGATTGGGCACTTGTACTGAAACTGTACAGGTTCCAATTAATATTTGCAGAATAATGTGAAGATCGTACTACACATAGTTGAAATTATAATAGGTTTTAGATGATGCTATCATTTATCGTCCTGTAAAGTCACCAGAAGATCAAAACTAACTGCAGGACGATTTAAATAAGGTATATATTTTTGGTGTGAAAATTGGCAGTTGGCAATAAATAATGACAAGAGCGAGGTTATCCCTGTGTGTACTAAACTAAGTCCGTCAAACTTCGTTTACAAGATCAACCAGTCAAATCTAAAGGCTGTAGATTCTACTTAATACCTCTGATTACAATTACGACCTACTTAAATAGGAATGGACACAGAAAATGCTGTAGGCGTTTTAATGACAAAACACTCTTTTGGAGCATTGGTACGAAGTTGGAGAGCCTTACTATTGACGGAAGAGGTCGAAAGAGTCTAAATAAGGGCAGCTGGTTTGGTATTATCGTAGAACAGGGGAAAGAGTGTCGCGGAAATTACACAAGAGTTGGGGTGGTAATCATTTCAACAATGGCGTTTTTTGACGTGGCGCGATCTATATATGAAATTTCGATCACTAACTTACACCTCCGAATTCGAAGAGATATTGTTGAGTCCCATATACATTGGAAGAAATGATCATCAGAATAAAATACAAAAAAGCAGCGCTCAGACGGAGAGCTGTAGGTGTTCTATCCCGCGCGAAATTCGAGAAAAGGAGACAAATAAGTTGAAAGTGGTTCGATGAACCCTCAACTAAGCACTTGCGTGTGTCTTGCAGAGTAACCATGTGCATGTAGATGAAGAATATATGCATTATCTTAGGAGCTTACCTTCAGCACACATCTGTCGTGCTGCTTGGTAAACTTCAATTTTTTCATCCTCGGTTAACTTTCTTAATGTGCGGTAGTTAGCCACCATAAACGTTGCAATTTTATGCAACATACTAACGAACATTTTCTGTTCTAGGAAGGCATCAGCTGCTTGTTTCAAAGGTTTCATGTCCTGAAAATACATTTTCTCAACATACATATTTCACAAGGGGTTCTATAATATTCAGATGGAATAAAATTACAAACCTCTTCATCGTTATCCCGTACGGTACAGTGAGTTTTTAAGGCATAAAACCACGGTAGAACTAAATGTGGGGTTGGATCCTTGTCACTCTCTAGATCAACTGTGGCTTCTTTAAACGGCTTAAGAAATTCTATAAGCTGGCCAGTTATATGGTGGTCATAACCCAGCATCTTATCAAAGGCACCTTCATTATGTAAAACAGCCTTCACCGAATCAGTCTGAGAATGGACTGATACAAGCATGTCAAAATAACTATTCCAACGAGTTGAAACCCACTGCTTTAAAGATGAGTTCAGTCTCACACAGAGACCTCTTCTCTTGAAGTACGAAACCGTAGCCCGCACTGTATTAAGAATGGCTAATATATTTGGAACATTTTCTTTCAAAAACTGTTCGCTCAGAACATGTTTCAAGACTGTGTTTATACTATGAGCCATGCATGGAAGACGCTGATATACTTCGAGAGCTTTGACAATGTAACTGCCCTGGTCTGTGACAAACGTAATTTTGGCAATGTCTTCACGAGAAACACCCATAGTTTCTAAGCCATCTTCCAACTCGTTTCGAATATTCGAGCCAGTTTTTGGGCAGTCAGGAAACGCAGAGCACATTAGTACATATTTATTCAAACGCCAGTCTGAATTTATGTAATGCATTGTCACGGACATGTAATGCACCCCTTTGTAATTGTCTGTCCATAGATCAATTGTACTGGCACATATACCAGAACGAATCGCATGCACTATATCTGGGAGCGTTTTGCTGCGCACTTTATCAGCTAAGGTTTGAACTTTCCTAGCTACTGTCACTCGGGAAGGCATAACATTTTTAATATCAACTGAGCCATATTTTTTACATATGTCGATCAGTGTCTGCCCTAAATTAAGAAATCCTTCTCCCTCTATACTGCTAAATGGTCTCAGGTCCTTAGCACACATTTCGACGCACTTTTCGGCCACTAAATCTTTGTCCTCTTTCAAGATATTTACGGAGTGAGGGAACTGCTTGTCAAATTTGCACACATGTCGTAACATACTCGAGGTTCCCGAATAAGGACTTAAGAGCTTTTTACATAGTTTGCATTGAGGCACACCTACCGATTTATTTGAAGCGGCCTCATAAACACACGAAAACGTTTCCCATGCGGCACTTGTGCTCTGTTTCGTTACCAGCATGTATTCGCCAGTTGTCAATTTTTTTTCAATCTCACTAAAGTTCGACCTATTCATTGTGCTGCCTCCACCGTTGCGATAAATGAACTGCAGGCTAACTACCTGGCTACTCTAGTCACGGTAGCTTGACAGCGCAACCTGTTGTCAGGCGCAGCAAGCTGAGCGGGTCCCGTGAAGCTTGGCAGGCTTGCGGGAACCCAGGTAGCCCGGGCTTGCGGGAGCCCGTATCGCCCGCATTGCCCACTACGCCTCAGTACATGCGCACTCTTGTGTTTACATCGCGGCAGGCTGACCTGCATGAATGGTTGCAGAGGTGCTAGGGGCAAGCAGGCTGCAAGGGGAATTTGTACACCTCTGCTCCAGAACGGCCGCTCTCTCTCTCTCTCTACCTCTCTCTCTCTCTCTCTGTCTCTCCCTCCTCCCTCTCTTTCCCGTTAATCCAATGTGGTGAGGCTGCTAGTATGGTCGGCAGTACTCGAGTGACTTATAAGCCACTTCTTTCGTGGGCTACTTACATTTTCTTGAAATTGTCCCTATGAATCTCAGCCTGGCATCTGGATTTTCAACAGTCTCCTTTAAACACCGCGATTCTACTTCAGGCCGCTCTAGACTGCTACTCGTAGGAATGTAGCAGCAGTTGCTGTCTCCAGTGGTGTGTCAGCAACGGTGTTCTTATGCAGTGGCGGACCTCTTTGTCTGTGTATGCGGCTTGTGATATACTCACTGAAGTTCAGGCTCGCCAGCCAGTTCCTACTCCATCCATCAGTGCCCTGCAGGTTCTCCTTCAGCGCTCTGTAGATTTCTGCCGTTACTGCCTTCTAATAGACAGTGGCATCACCCGAAAACAAACAGATGCAACTTATCCACCAGAGCGTTTATTAATCGTCACGCTTTCTTGGGCTACTCCTGAACTCACATTTACAGTTGTCGATTACGTTCCGTTAAGAGCGACTTGTTGACTTCTGTCGCCAGGGAAGTCACATGTCTGGTCGGGCATTCGGTGAGGTCATTTTTCTCACTTAACGACAGTACGGGGCGGTGTTAGGAGCCTCCTTCAAGTTGAGCAACACGGCAGCTGCCTGAGCAGCGATGTGTGTATCTCCCAGAGATACAGGGCGAGCTGACTTTCGAAAGATCTCTGTTTGCGGAATCCGTGACCTTTTCAGAGGAGATTTTCGTTCTACAGAAGCGTCACAATACGTGAACATCAATCACGTTCCATAACTCTACAACAAACTGACGTTAACCATATAGGTCTATAATTATATGCATCAGTCCTCGGGCCATTCTTGAAAATTGGAATGAACTGTGGGATTTTCCAGGCACTTGGCACCGATTCGTTGCTCCAGTGGGATGTTGCTAGAAGGGAAGCAAGTCCTTTTACCGGAAGATTAGTGAATTATTGGATTGGTGCTCAAGGTCGCAGAATTTTTCCATAAGTTTAATAAACACAACGAGTACACAAAACAGAGACTTTAGTCATCAATAATATATTCCCCTTCACTACTTACAACAGTCTGCCAACGCTGGGGTAACTTTTCGACTTCGTGACTGTACAGATCGCCTGGTTGAGGCGAAGAACTCGTCGTGCGACGTACGTAGCGCATTTTCACCCGGAAAGGTAGTTCCTTAAAGGTTGTTCGACAGAGAGTTGAAAAGGTGAAAATCTGAGGGCACACGATCAGGTGAATAAGGCGGGTGCGGAATGGCTTCCCAGTACAACTCCTGTGCAGTGTTTCTTGTCAGCCAAGCAGAACGCGGCCGGTCGTTATCGTGGAGTAGCTAGCGTCACCCTACGCAGTCTTCCTGACCGTTGTTGCCGGAATGCACTTGCAAGACATCACAGTAGTTGGTACGGCCCCACTCTCCACTGTTGCCAAATGTATTGAAGATGGCGGCGATGACGTCATCCAAGATGGCGGCATGTAGACTTGGCAACAGCGCAGGACCTCATCCAAGATGGCGGCTTTTGGCGGGAAAATAGGCCCATTGGGCTACCTCCACTAACCTAACCTCCAGAAAAAATGGCGGGAAGTTTGAATTTTGGCGGGAAAATAGGCCAATTGGGCCACGTCCACTAACCTAACCCTTATAGCGTCCCCAGTGCCAAATTTTTATCATGTAGCCATAAAATAATAATTTCTCTGTGTAGGTTTAGATTGCAAAGAAATAATTTACGACAGAATGATCTAAAGAGACGACAAATTACACTCTTTTGTTAATTTTTTAGTCGACCTTACTTCTTCACTTGTCTTTATGGTGACAGATGGACATCTTGCGATTGCTGGCAAATGTAAGCATATTTGTATGAGTTAAGCATATAATATACTGATTTAATATTATTGTGCACTTTTAATTTGTAGCCGGCCGAAGTGGCCGTGCGGTTAAAGGCGCTGCAGTCTGGAACCGCAAGACCGCTACGGTCGCAGGTTCGAATCCTGCCTCGGGCATGGATGTTTGTGATGTCCTTAGGTTAGTTAGGTTTAACTAGTTCTAAGTTCTAGGGGACTAATGACCTCAGCAGTTGAGTCCCATAGTGCTCAGAGCCATTTGAACCATTTTTTTTTTAACTTGTAAGAGGTGATCCCGATTTCATGTCCGCCTTCCTTGAATTAACCTGCATTCAAGTAATTCACAGCTCAACAATCGCAGCGGCCGATGCAGCCAACGACGCCATTACGTGGCGATATTAACTTATGAAAATTTAGCGGAAAACTCGCCCGCTATTAGCATAATATTAATTTTTCTCCACAGCCGCACGAAGTTGCAGAAATACTTAGCTTTAAGATTCTTATTTTCAGTACCATAGCCAAGACCCAGAGCCAGGACTCTGACTACAATACCATTCTTAATGGACGTAAGAAAAATACTCTCGCGCGTGTGTGGCCGCAATTGTAATTAATAATTAAAGATCTTTTGCTTTAAAGTGAACTGACTAGCCGAGGAAATTAATATGAAAAGTTTATTACATTGTTCAACTTAAATATCATTTTTATTAAGGCCCACCACGTAAGTCGGCAACAATCAAAAAATTGTAATAACAATAATAATATATATATTAAATTACGACGGACGCGAGATTGGCGCCGCAACTTTGGGGCCCGATTAATATGATTCTATTGTAATTAATGTAATTATGTATGTGTCTAATTGTTGTAAAATATTAATGCTTGTATGAATTCTTTTACATGTACAACAAAACCGCACCCTGAGGAGATCTGGAGAGGAAAAAGTGTAGAAAAGAAAATGGGTTGCGAGAAAGAAAAATAAGTAAGGTGCAAGCATCCTGTGTAGCTCTGTGTGGAATGTCGAACCCATGTGCACATGAGATACCTTCGGTGTTTTGTGTATTTATGTGTTTATTTTTTGAGGGGATAATTATTTGTTTTGTGTATTTATGTGTTTATTTTTGGAGGGGATAATTAAGCGTGTGTGTATCAGTGTTAAAGATTCGTCAGTGGCTTAAAGTGAATTTAGTATGGGTAAGATAGGACAAGCTAAAGCATCCGTACCAGAAGAACAAAATTCTGTTAATATGGAAAGTGAGGATCATTTGCAATACGTAAACGAATCCCAAGCCACCGCCTCGGATAACATAATTTCCGGAGCGGGGGGCGAGGATCTGTGGACGGTGAATGACGCTCCACAGCAGATTGGGAATAGAGTAACAACTCCACTGCCTGGGCAGGGGGGCCAATCGAGTGCTAGATTAAGCGGGGCACCAGTATGCTCACCGATTGCAGACCCATTTGCAGAATTTCTGCGCAGGTTAGAAGAAAGAGATAGGGAAAGAGATCAGAAACTGGCTCAGATGCTCCATGAGCAAGAGCAACAAAGAGAACAGAAAGAAAGGGAAAAAGAAAGAATGTCAGAACAGAGGGAAAAACAAAGAGACGAAAAACTGGCTCAGATGCTGCGTGAGCAGGAGAAAAAATTAACGCAAAAGCTCATTGAGCAAAGCAGCGCAGTGAAGCAAAACTCGACAGTATCCAAAGCGAACTAGCCGAGATGCGGGACGCGTGCAAAGAAATACCCGATCTTGTGCAAAGCTTAGCCGGCGAAATGCAAAAATTACAGATATCGCAGGCTAGGCTTGAAGATAATGTCCAGACTTTAACCAACCGCGTAGATAATGTGGAGATAGATGCACGGAAAAGTATTGACGCATATTTGGAAGTGCAAGCTCAAAAAGTAAAAAAAGTCCCGTGTGACAGCGGAGTTGCCAAATTGGCAACAGGAGGTCGCGCGAAGACTGTCTGCGTTGGAAAGCAATGTAAACAGTGGCGGACAGATCATGAATCCGACTCCGCGTACTGATTACTATAATAACGCTGACGGTAGGCAGGGTGCGAGTGCGCAACCGCAACCTAATGCGAATTATGAGCACGAACAACATTCGATACCGTGCAGCGCACATCACGAAGTGATGAATGTCCCAAAATGTAGCAATCAGACGTGCAAAAAAGAGGGCAATGTAATAAAACACGGGACATTCCAACCCTTCAATAGCGAAAAACGAAATGTCCACCCTGTTGTATTTATTAAGAGCTTCAGGAATGTATTTCCCAGGACATGGACGGAAAGACAAAGAATACAGTTCGTGGTCTCCTTTATTCAAGGTGTCCGAAAAATGTCTAACGATGCAACAGTTTGAAGGTGCATTCTTGCAAAAATTCTGGTCCGATAGCGTCCAAGAAAGACTACGAAAGGAGTTGTACAGTCCAGAAATGTACAACCCTAAGATGGGAACGTTACGCAAATATTTCGAAAAGTATATAAACAAAACCAGGTACTGGGACGAGCCAATGTCCGATCGTGACATAATCAGATTGATAAAAATGAAGTTGCCCAGTGAAATTAAAAGATATTTCATCAATGTGCCGGAATACGATGTAGAACAATTCATGGAAATAGTGGATTCTGTTGACCTATTGATCGAAGACATGAAAACCGAAAACAAGTGGAACCATGCAGGCTATAATCAACACAAAGCCGATTACAATAGCAGCCACAGTAACCAAATGGTAACGGGAATAGGCAAGAGCACCGGCAACAGAATCAAGGCACAAACAATGGCAATGGTTATAACGGCAACGGTTATAATCGTCAAAATCGAAAGAGACATCATGATGGACGCATGAGTAATGGATATAATGGTAACGGCAATCCGCAACGGCGCAACAACCGAAACCAGTGGCGTGGTCGTAACGAACCGACACCACAGTGGCAACAAAACACAGCGCCACAATGGAACGCCAACCCAGGTCCGTCACAGAACATGTCAGGGAGTTACAACCGACCACCACAAAACCAGAGCCATACACAATATCAAAATACACCATCGGGGAGGCAGGGCGGCCAACCCAACAGTAGCAACAACAACAACCAGAACCACAATGTGAGGTTAGTGGAAGTGACAGACAACTGTCAACCCACTAATGCTCATCCGTTAAACTAAAGACAGCCACAATACGCTCTCCGTTGTTGGCTGCAGGATGGTGTAGTGAGGGCACATTCACGGATGACAGCCATAAACTTTGTATGCTGAGATACAATGAAGGAACAAAAATAGAAAAGGAACTTGTAGACATACCGCAGAAATGTAACCGAACCGACAAAAGTGTTGTGCAGGCTATATTGCAAGCAGATATGTACGGAGCACCAATACAGATAACAGTCGATACCGGTGCGTCAACCAATGTCATGAGCGCAAATTTTTACAAGTACTTGAGTCAAAATAATAGAATACCAGTATTGCCAGTGAAGAATTGTCGTGTTACAGGTGCAATAGGTGCACAATCTCATATCATAAAGCACCAGCTGCAAGTCGAGTTTACGGTAGGAAATGAAGCAATGAAAAGCTCGTTCCTAGTAGTTAAGGGATTAGGTGTTGCTTGCATCCTGGGGATGGAATTTTTACGCCAGAGGGACGCAAAAATCGACCTCTTGTGCGGGGAAATAAGCCTTATGAATGAGGGTAGACGGGTAATTTTGCCATTGTTGAGGACACGGGAAGTGCACAGTAAATATTGCCGGAACTTTCAGTCGAGATTCGAAGGAATGCAGGTAATGAATTTATATTCTGACTTAAGTACAAGACAAGCATATTATAAAGAATTTATTACTGAAGAAAAAGAGGAAAAAAGGAAACTGATAGCCATGAAAGTTAGGGAGTCAGAACATTTGACTGAAGCACAACAAAACGAATTGACTCAGCTACTTACAGATTATGAGAATGTGTTTTCGGAAAAACCTGGTGTTATCGAGGGCTACACCTATAACATCGAAGTGGTACCTCACGTTACTTTCTGTCACGCAAACTACACCATCCCGTGGTCAAAGAAGGAGGCAATTACGAAGGAAACAAGAAAAATACTTACAAAGACTTAAAGAAGTTCGCTCAGTAGAGTAACTTTTACATTTGTGTGTAGTAGGTTAAGTTTAGAGTGTATTTTTTTTCTGTGTGTAAATGTTCAGATTTTAGTGTAACATTTAAAGACAATGAGGCACACAAGATTAGTGCGATTGAATTTAGTAGATGTTAAGGAATAATAGTATTTTCAAGCAATTGTATTTTGAAGGAAAAAATGAACGTAGGTTTAAGAATAATTTGCAGACTTCATGTTTGAAAATGCTTTAAAAATATTAAAAAAAAAAAAAATTCAATAGCATGTAATGATGAAAGAATTTTTCATTAGTGTGTCATGAATATTTTTGAACTGTAGTAGTAACGCAACTTATGTAGTTCAATATTATAGTGCATATGTTGTTCCATGTATTTATGTCTATACCGATCTTGAAATATGCTCAATCATAATTTACTAAACAACATGAGTGCAGGGTGTACATCACCCAAGGTACCTCATGTGTTGTGGACAAAGTACAAAGCAAATCAGTAAACGCGACTACCGCTAAGCACTGTTAAAATATATTGCCATCTGCTAAGGCAGAGATTTGCACGAATTGGTAGTGTAAACAAAAGTCACAAATCTAACATTAATCTAGGAACTTGCACGCCAGGCCTAGATTATAAAATGTCTACAATAATGCGAGAGGCAAAGTTTTGTAAAGTCGAGCCTGGCTCTGTAGAGCAAGTACGCAATGAGTGGGCAGACATGACATGGGGACTGACCTCAGATGAGACGGAAATACAATTGTATAGTCAAAAAATCTGAAGGCAAGTACCACTCTAAGTGGAAAATAAAAAGAGATAATTAGTGCGAGAGACTGGTAAAATCCAGCACTAGCCAAAATCCAGTTCAGATTGAATGAAATACATTAGTGTTTGTGAACTAATCGAAACAGTTACTTTAAGCAGTGTGAAAAACTGTGAAGGTGAAACTGTGATATGGACAGTGAAGTGCTAGTATTGAACGTTCAACAGCGGTGAGGACGCCAAACGCCAATATTACGCACGAAAAACTGTGAATTTACTATAAATGTGAACTGTTAACGTGAAGTGAACCCACAGTCAATATTTTTGGGACAGACTGTAGTTTCAGTGAGCGCAATAATGCGAGATTGGAATGCGATGCGTGGACTGTTGCAAAACAGCGACCGCAGAAACGGCGAATGTTTGTGCTAAGCTCGTATTGGGACACTCACCAGTGCCTGCGAGTGCGGCGAAAACATAAATAATTTTATCAAGACAAAAACTGACGTGTAATGGAAACAGTGGCGCATCAAAACTTCATTCACGGGAGAAGATCCATGTCATGTATTCTGCAAGACAGTGCTAGCTTGACACTCGGAAACTTGCGAAAACTTAACAACAACTGCCGCACTAATAAATGCTCCTTTCCCACTAGCGTAACCATCTGCAGCGGGAAACAAATATTACGTTGGTTGTGTGTGTGTTTCATGTACTACGTCGGAGATGCGTAGCAGAGCTGACTCCTGCCAACAAGAGCGGGGGGCGGACATCATCCCACTCCGCCACACCCGGCCGAGACAGAAGCGCATCGCCAACGGTGCAGCCGATCAGCTGATTCTGACGTTCCGCGACGGCGAGACACACGCTGGCGTCGAGCGGGCGTTGACCTCTCCGCAGCCGCCGCGAACGCCGAGCACCGAACACACCAACCGACGCCGTCGCGAGCCAAACGTCGCGGCGTAGATCATCAACGACACCGCAATCAATTGTTTTAATGACCTCATTTTTTGCTAGTGCAACAAAAATATTTGTATGCACATCCTGTACTCCAATGACATTCCAGAAACAATTAAGTGAAAGTGACCAAAGCAGTTAGTCTGTCGCTCCGCCGAGGTTTTCCCCAGGTTTCCCTACGGCCGCGCCAAATGGGGAGCGAACAGTTGACACCCCTGGGACTTCAAATATTCCGGACTAACTCGTGGTTGTATACCTTGAACTTCATCTGTATTACACTTTGTGTGCAACGCACCTCAGTAATTACAACATACGATGTGACAGATGTAAACTGTGAAAGAAAAATCTGCGTGTGGACACTGTGGACATGAAAGTGGAAATATTTGTGTCAAAAAACACGAACATTTTTTATGACACAAACATTTCGGGGGGCAATATAGCGTCCCCACTGCCAAATTTTTTTATCATGTAGCCGTAAAATAATAATTTCTCTGTGTAGGTTTAGATTGCAAAGAAATATTTTATGACAGAATGATCTAAAGAGACGACAAGATACGCTCTTTTGTTAATTTTTTTAGTCGACCTTACTTCTTCGCTTGTCTTGAATGTGTCTAAAGGGACATCTTGCGTGTGCTGACAAATGTAAGCATATTTGTATGAGTTAAACATATAATATAACTATTTAATATTATTGTGCACTTTTAATTTGTAAGAGGTGATCCCGCTTTTCATGTCCGCCTTCCTTCAATTAACCAGCATTCAAGTAATTTACAGCTCAACAATCGCAACGGCCGATGCAGCCAACGACGCCATTACGTGGCGATATTAACTTATGAAAAATTAGCGGAAGCGGAAAACTCGCCCGCTATTAGCATAATATTAATTTTTCTCCACAGCCGCACGAAGGTGCAGAAATACTAAGCTTTAAGATTCTTATTTTCAGTACCATATCTGAGAGCCAGAGCCAGGACTCCGACTACAATACAATGGTCAACGGAGGTAAGAAAAATACTCTCGCGCGTGTGTGGGCCGCAATTGTAATTAATAAATAAAGATCTTTTGCTGTAACGTCAACTGACTAGCCGAGGAAATTTATATGAAAAGTTTATTACATTGTTCAACTTAAATATCATTTTTATGAATGCCCGCCACGTAAGTCGGCAACAATCAAAAAATAATAATAACAATAATAATATATACATTAAATTACGACGGCCGACGGACGCGAGATAACGTTTCTATGTAAACGACAGGATTTTCTTTTGGGATACGAGTATCTCCTTTCCGATGCACTATTCCTTCTTTTCTGCATCCCTCGCTCCCTCACACTGGCTAATTAACACAGAAATTGCGTCGCCATGAATTACTATGTCTTCTATGACATCTCCTTTAAATCGAGTAACGTTTCTATGGAAACGACTGGATATTCTTTTGGGATACGAGTATCTCCTTTCCGATGCACTATACCTTCTTTTCTGCATCCCTCGCTCCCTCACACTGGCGAATTAACACAGAAATTGCGTCGCCATGAATTACTATGTCTTCTATGACATCTCCTTTTAAATCGAGTAACGTTTCTATGGAAACGACAGGATTTTCTTTTGGGATACGAGTATCTCCTTTCCGATGCACTATTCCTTCTTTTCTGCATCCCTCGCTCCCTCACACTGGCGAATTAACACAGAAATTGCGTCGCCATGAATTACTATGTCTTCTATGAAATCTCCTTTGAAATCGAGTAACGTTTCTATGGAAACGACAGGATATTCTTTTGGGATACGAGTATCTCCTTTCCGATGCACTATTCCTTCTTTTCTGCATCCCTCGCTCCCTCACACTGGCGAATTAACACAGAAATTGCGTCGCCATGAATTACTATGTCTTCTATGACATCTCCTTTTAAATCGAGTAACGTTTCTATGGAAACGACAGGATTTTCCTTCGGGATACGAGTATCTCCTTTCCGATGCACTATTCCTTCCTTTCTGCATCCCTCGCTCCCTCACACTGGCGAATTAACACAGAAATTGCGTCGCCATGAATTACTATGTCTTCTATGACATCTCCTTTTAAACGGAGTAACGCTTCTATGGAAACGACAGGATTTTCTTTTGGGATACGAGTATCTCCTTTCCGATGCACTATTCCTTCTTTTCTGCATCCCCCGCTCCCTCACAATGGCGAATTAACACAGAAATTGCGTCGCCAGGAATTACTATGTCTTCTATGACATCTCCTTTTAAATCGAGTAACGTTTCTATGGAAACGACAGGATTTTTTTTGGGATACGAGTATCTCCTTTCCGATGCACTATTCCTTCTTTTCTGCAGCCCTCGCTCCCTCACACTGGCGAATTAACACAGAAATTGCGTCGCCATGAATTACTATGTCTTCTATGACATCTCCTTTTAAATCGAGTATCGTTTCTATGGAAACGACAGGATTTTCCATTGGGATACGAGTATCTCCTTTCCGATGCACTATTCCTTCTTTTCTGCATCCCTCGCTCCCTCACACTGGCGAATTAACACAGAAATTGCGTCGCCATGAATTACAATGTCTTCTATGGCATCTCCTTTTAAATCGAGTAACGTTTCTATGGAAACGACAGGTTTTTCCTTTGGGATACGAGAATTTCCTTTCCGATGCACTATTCCTTCTTTTCTGCATCCCTCACTCGCTCACACTGGCGAATTAACACAGAAATTGCGTCGCCATGAATTACTATGTCTTCTATGACATCTCCTTTAAATCGAGTAACGTTTCTATGGAAACGACTGGATATTCTTTTGGGATACGAGTATCTCCTTTCCGATGCACTATACCTTCTTTTCTGCATCCCTCGCTCCCTCACACTGGCGAATTAACACAGAAATTGCGTCGCCATGAATTACTATGTCTTCTATGACATCTCCTTTTAAATCGAGTAACGTTTCTATGGAAACGACAGGATTTTCTTTTGGGATACGAGTATCTCCTTTCCGATGCACTATTCCTTCTTTTCTGCATCCCTCGCTCCCTCACACTGGCGAATTAACACAGAAATTGCGTCGCCATGAATTACTATGTCTTCTATGAAATCTCCTTTGAAATCGAGTAACGTTTCTATGGAAACGACAGGATATTCTTTTGGGATACGAGTATCTCCTTTCCGATGCACTATTCCTTCTTTTCTGCATCCCTCGCTCCCTCACACTGGCGAATTAACACAGAAATTGCGTCGCCATGAATTACTATGTCTTCTATGACATCTCCTTTTAAATCGAGTAACGTTTCTATGGAAACGACAGGATTTTCCTTCGGGATACGAGTATCTCCTTTCCGATGCACTATTCCTTCCTTTCTGCATCCCTCGCTCCCTCACACTGGCGAATTAACACAGAAATTGCGTCGCCATGAATTACTATGTCTTCTATGACATCTCCTTTTAAACGGAGTAACGCTTCTATGGAAACGACAGGATTTTCTTTTGGGATACGAGTATCTCCTTTCCGATGCACTATTCCTTCTTTTCTGCATCCCCCGCTCCCTCACAATGGCGAATTAACACAGAAATTGCGTCGCCAGGAATTACTATGTCTTCTATGACATCTCCTTTTAAATCGAGTAACGTTTCTATGGAAACGACAGGATTTTTTTTGGGATACGAGTATCTCCTTTCCGATGCACTATTCCTTCTTTTCCGCATCCCTCGCTCCCTCACACTGGCGAATTAACACAGAAATTGCGTCGCCATGAATTACTATGTCTTCTATAACATCTCCTTTTTAATCGTGTAACGTTTCTATGGAAACGACAGGATTTTTTTTTGGGATACGAGTATCTCCTTTCCGATGCACTATTCCTTCTTTTTTTGCATCCCTCGCTCCCTCACACTGGCGAATTAACACAGAAATTGCGTCGCCACGAATTACAATGTCTTCTATGGCATCTCCTTTTAAATCGAGTAACGTTTCTATGGAAACGACAGGATTTTCCTTTGGGATACGAGTGTCTCCTTTCCGATGCACTATTCCTTCTTTTCTGCATCCCTCGCTCCCTCACACTGGCGAATTAACACAGAAATTGCGTCGCCATGAATTACTATGTCTTCTATGACATCTCCTTTTAAATCGAGTAACGTGTCTATGGAAACGACAGGATTTTCCTTTGGGATACGAGTATCTCCTTTCCGATGCACTATTCCTTCCTTTCTGCATCCCTCGCGCCCTCACACTGGCGAATTAACACAGAAATTGCGTCGCCATGAATTACTATGTCTTCTATGACATCTCCTTTTAAATCGAGTAACGTGTCTATGGAAACGACAGGATTTTCCTTTGGGATACGAGTATCTCCTTTCCGATGCACTATTCCTTCCTTTCTGCATCCCTCGCGCCCTCACACTGGTGAATTAACACAGAAATTGCGTCGCCATGAATTACTATGTCTTCTATGACATCTCCTTTTAAATCGAGTAACGTTTCTATGGAAACGAACGGATTTTCTTTTGGGATACGAGTTTCTCCTTTCCGATGCACTATTCCTTCTTTTCTGCATCCCTCGCTCCCTCACACTGGCGAATTAATACAGAAATAGCGTCGCCATGAATTACTATGTCTTCTATGACATCTCCTTTTAAATCGAGTAACGTTTGTATGGAAACGACAGGATTTTCTTTTGGGATACGAGTATCTCCTTTCCGATGCACTATTCCTTCTTTTCTGCATCCCTCGCTCCCTCACACTGGCGAATTAACACAGAAATTGCGTCGCCATGAATTACTATGTCTTCTATGACATCTCCCTTTAAACGGAATTACGTTTCTATGGAAACGACAGGATTTTCTTTTGGGGTACGAGTATCTCTTTTCCGATGCACTATTCCTTCTTTTCTGCATCCCTCGCTCCCTCACACTGGCAAATTAACACAGAAATTGCGTCGCCATGAATTACTATGTCTTCTATGAAATCTCCTTTGAAATCGAGTAACGTTTCTATGGAAACGACAGGATATTCTTTTGGGATACGAGTATCTCCTTTCCGATGCACTATTCCTTCTTTTCTGCATCCCTCGCTCCCTCACACTGGCGAATTAACACAGAAATTGCGTCGCCATGAATTACTATGTCTTCTATGACATCTCCCTTTAAACGGAATAACGTTTCTATGGAAACGACAGGATTTTCTTTTGGGGTACGAGTATCTCTTTTCCGATGCACTATTCCTTCTTTTCTGCATCCCTCGCTCCCTCACACTGGCAAATTAACACAGAAATTGCGTCGCCATGAATTACTATGTCTTCTATGAAATCTCCTTTGAAATCGAGTAACGTTTCTATGGAAACGACAGGATATTCTTTTGGGATACGAGTATCTCCTTTCCGATGCACTATTCCTTCTTTTCTGCATCCCTCGCTCCCTCACACTGGCGAATTAACACAGAAATTGCGTCGCCATGAATTACTATGTCTTCTATGACATCTCCTTTTAAATCGAGTAACGTTTCTATGGAACCGACAGGATTTTCTTTTGGGATACGAGTATCTCCTTTCCGATGCACTATTCCTTCTTTTCTGCATCCCTCGCTCCCTCACACTGGCGAATTAACACAGAAATTGCGTCGCCATGAATTACTATATCTTCTATGACATCTCCTTTTAAATCGAGTAACGTTTCTATGGAAACGACAGGATTTTCCTTTGGGATACGAGTATCTCCTTTCCGATGCACTATTCCTTCCTTTCTGCATCCCTCGCTCCCTCACACTGGCGGATTAACAAAGAAATTGCGTCGCCATGAATTACTATGTCTTCTATGACATCTCCTTTTAAACGGAGTAACGCTTCTATGGAAACGAAAGGATTTTCTTTTGGGATACGAGTATCTCCTTTCCGATGCACTATTCCTTCTTTTCTGCATCCCTCGCTCCCTCACACTGGCGAATTAACACAGAAATTGCGTCGCCATGAATTACTATGTCTTCTATGACATCTCCTTTTTAATCGAGTAACGTTTCTATGGAAACGACAGGATTTTCTTTTGGGATACGAGTATCTCCTTTCCGATGCACTATTCCTTCTTTTCTGCATCCCTCGCTCCCTCACACTGGCTAATTAACACAGAAATTGCGTCGCCATGAATTACTATGTCTTCTACGACATCTCCTTTTAAATCGAGTAACGTTTCTATGGAACCGACAGGATTTTCCTTTGGGATACGAGTATCTCCTTTCCGATGCACTATTCCTTCTTTTCTGCATCCCTCGCTCCCTCACACTGGCGAATTAACACAGAAATTGCGTCGCCATGAATTACTATGTCTTCTATGACATCTCCTTTTAAATCGAGTAACGTGTCTTTGGAAACGACAGGATTTTCCATTGGGATACGAGTATCTCCTTTGCGATGCACTATTCCTTCCTTTCTGCATCCCTCGCTCCCTCACACTGGCGAATTAACACAGAAATTGCGTCGCCGTGAATTACTATGTCCTCTATGGCATCTCCTTTTAAATCGAGTAACGTTTCTATGGAAACGACCGGATTTTCTTTTGGGATACGAGTTTCTCCTTTCCGATGCACTATTCCTTCTTTTCTGCATCCCTCGCTCCCTCACACTGACGAATTAACACAGAAATTGCGTCGCCATGAATTACTATGTCTTCTATGACATCTCCTTTTAAATCGAGTAACGTTTCTCTGGAAACGACAGGATTTTCTTTTGGGATACGAGTATCTCCTTTCCGATGCACTATTCGTTCTTTTCTGCATCCCTCGCTCCCTCACACTGGCGAATTAACACAGAAATTGCGTCGCCATGAATTACTATGTCTACTATGAAATCTCCTTTGAAATCGAGTAACGTTTCTATGGAAACGACAGGATATTCTTTCGGGATACGAGTATCTCCTTTCCGATGCACTATTCCTTCTTTTCTGCATCCCTCGCTCTCTCACACTGGCGAACTAACACAGAAATTTCGTCGCCATGAATTACTATGTCTTCTATGACATCACCTTTTAAATCGAGTAACATTTCTATGGAAACGACAGGATTTTCCTTTGGGATACGAGTATCTCCTTCCCGATGCACTATTCCTTCTTTTCTTCATCCCTCGCTCCCTCACACTGGCGAATTAACACAGAAATTGCGTCGCCATGAATTACTATGTCTTCTATGACATCTCATTTTAAATCGAGTAACGTTTCTATGGAACCGACAGGATTTTCTTTTGGGATACAAGTATCTCCTTTCCGATGCACTATTCCTTCTTTTCTGCATCCCTCGCTCCCTCACACTGGCGAATTAACACAGAAATAGCGTCGCCATGAATTACTATGTCTTCTATGACATCTCCTTTTAAATCGAGTAACGTGTCTATGGAAACGACAGGATTTTCCTTTGGGATACGAGTATCTCCTTTCCGATGCACTATTCCTTCCTTTCTGCATCCCTCGCTCCCTCACACTGGCGAATTAACACAGAAATTGCATCGCCATGAATTACTATGTCTTCTATGACATCTCCTTTTAAACGGAGTAACGCTTCTATGGAAACTACAGGATTTTCTTTTGGGATACGAGTATCTCCTTTCCGATGAACTATTCCTTCTTTTCTGCATCCCTCGGTCCCTCACACTGGCGAATTAACACAGAAATTGCGTCGCCATGAATTACTATGTTTTCTATTGCATCTCCTTTTTAATCGAGTAACGTTTCTATGGAAACGACAGGATATTCTTTTGGGATACGAGTATCTCCTTTCCGATGCACTATTCCTTCTTTTCTGCATCCATCGCTCCCTCACACTGGCGAATTAACACAGAAATTGCGTCGCCATGAATTACTATGTCTTCTATGACATCTCCTTTTAAATCGAGTAACGTTTCTATGGAAACGACAGGATTTTCCTTTGGGATACGAGTATCTCCTTTCCGATGCACTATTCCTTCCTTTCTGCATCCCTTGCTCCCTCACACTGGCGAATTAACACAGAAATTGCGTCGCCATGAATTACAATGTCTTCTATGACATGTCGTTTTAAATCGAGTAACGTTTCTATGGAAACGACAGGATATTCTTTTGGGATACGAGTATCTCCTTTCCGATGCACTATTTCTTCTTTTCTGCATCCCTCGCTCCCTCACACTGGCGAATTAACACAGAAATTGCGTCGCCATGAATTACTATGTCTTCTATGACATCTCCTCTTTAATCGAGTAACGTTTCTATGGAAACGACAGGATTATCCTTTGGGATACGAGTATCTCCTTTCCGATGCACTATTCCTTCTTTTCTGCATCCCTCGCTCCATCACACTGGCGAATTAACACAGAAATTGCGTCGCTATGAAATACTATGTGTTCTAGGACATCTCCTTCTACATCGAGTAACGTTTCTATGGAAACGACAGGATTTCCTTTTGGGAAG
Source organism: Schistocerca piceifrons (assembly GCF_021461385.2). Classification (NCBI taxonomy): domain Eukaryota; kingdom Metazoa; phylum Arthropoda; class Insecta; order Orthoptera; family Acrididae; genus Schistocerca; species Schistocerca piceifrons. Next base: position 99,551 of record NW_025728975.1, on the reverse strand, counting down.
CGAGTATCTCCTTTCCGATGCACTATTCCTTCTATTCTGCATCCCTCGCTCCCTCACACTGGCGAATTAACACAGAAATTGCGTCGCCATGAATTACTATGTCTTCTATGACATCTCCTGTTAAATCGAGTAACGTTTCTATGGAAACGACAGGATTTTCTTTTGGGATACGAGTATCTCCTTTCCGATGCACTATTCCTTCTTTTCTGCGTCCCTCGCTCCCTCACACTGGCGACTTAACACAGAAATTGCGTCGCTATGAAATACTATGTCTTCTATGACAACTCCTTTTAAATGGAGTAACGTTAATATGGAAACGACAGGATTTCTTTTGGGATACGAGTATCTCCTTTCCGTCGCAATATTCTTTCTTTAATGCATCCTTTGCTCCCTCACACTGGCGAATTAACACAGAAATTATGTCGCCATGAAATACTATGTGTTCTATGACATCTCCTTCTAGATCGAGTAACGTTTCTATTGAAACGACACAATTTTCTTATGGGATACGAGTATCTCCTTTCCGATGCACTATTCCTTCTTTAATGCATCCCTCGATCCCTCACACTGGCGAATTAACACAGAAATTGCGTCGCCATGAATTACTATGTCTTTTATGACATCTCCTTCTACATCGAATAACGTTTCTATGGAAACGACAGGATTTTCTTTTGGGATACGAGTATCTCCTTTCCGATGCACTATTCCTTCCTTTCTGCATCCCTTGCTCCCTCACACTGGCGAATTAACACAGAATTCGCGTCGCCATGAATTACTATGTCTTCTATGACATCTCCTTTTAAATTGGGTAACGTTTCGATGGAAACGACAGGATTTTCTTTTGGGATACGAGTATCACCATTCCGATGCACTATTCTTTCTTTTCTGCATCCCTCGCTCCCTCACACTGGCGAATTATCACAGAAATTGCGTCGCTATGAAATACTATGAGTTCTATGACATCGCCGTCTACATCGAGTAACGTTTCTATGGAAACGACAGGATTTTCTTTTGGGATACGAGTATCTATTTTCCGATGCACTATTCCTTCTTTAATGCACCCCTCGATCCCTCACACTGGCGAATTAACACAGAAATTGCGTCGCTATGAAAAACTATGGGTTCGATGTCTTCTCCTTCTAAATCGAGTAACGTTTCTATGGAAACAACTGGATTTTCTTTTGGGATACGAGTATTGCCTTTCCAATGCACTATTCCTTTTTTTCTGCATCCCTCGCTCCCTCACAATGGCGAATTAACACAGAAATTGGGTCGCCATGAATTACTATGTCTTCTATGACATCTCCTTTTAAATCGAGTAACGTTTGTATGGAAACGACAGGATTTTCTTTTGGGATACGAGTATCTCCTTTCCGATGCACTATTCCCTCTTTAATCTATCCCTCGATCCCTCACACTGGCGAATTAACACAGAAATTGCGTCGCTATGAAATACTATGTGTTGTATGACATCTCCCTCTACATCGAGTAACGTTTCTATGTCAACGACAGGATTTTCTTTTGGGATACGAGTATCTCCTTTCCCATGCACTCTTCCTTCTTTAATGCATCCCTCGATCCCTCACACTGGCGAATTAACACAGAAATTGCGTCGCTATGAAAAACTATGTGTTCTATGACATCTCCTTCTACATCGACTAACGTTTCTATGGAATCGACAGTATTTTCATATGGGATACGAGTATCTCCTTTACGATGCACTACTCCTTCTTTAATGCATCCCTCGATCCCTCACACTGGCGAATTAACACAGAAATTGCGTCGCTATGAATTACTGTGTCTTCTATGACATCTCCTTTTAAATCGAGTAACGTTTGTATGGAAACGACAGGATTTACTTCTGGGATACGAGTATATCCTTTCCGATACACTATTCCTTCTTTTCTGCATCCCTCGCTCCCTCACACTGGCGAATTAACACAGAAATTGCGTCGCTATGAAAAACAATGGGTTCAATGTCTTCTCCTTCTAAATCGAGTAACGTTTCTATGGAAACGACAGGATTTTCTTTTCGGATACGAGTTTTTCCTTTCTGATGCACTATTCCTTCTTTTCTGCATCCCTCGCTACCTCACATTGGCGAATTAACACATAAATGGCGTCGCCATGAATTACTATGTCTTCTATGACAACTGCTTTTAAATCGTGTAACGTTTCTATGGAAACTACAGGATTTTCTTTTGGGATACGAGTATCTCCTTTTCGATGCACTATTCCTTCTTTTCTGCATCCCTCACTCCCTCACACTGGCGAATTAACACAGAATTCGCGTCGCCATGAATTACTATGTCTTCAATGACATCTCTTTTTAAATCGAGTAACGTTTCTATGGAAACGACAGGATTTTCTTTTGGGATACGAGTATCTCCTTTCCGATGCACTATTCCTTCTTTTCTGCATCCCTCGCTCCCTCACACTGGCAAATTAACACAGAAATTGCGTCGCCATGAATTACTATGTCTTCTATGACATCTCATTTTAAATCGAGTAACGTTTCTATGGAAACGACAGGATTTTTTTTTTTGGGATAGGAGTATTTCCTTTCCGATGCACTATTCCTTCTTTTCTGCATCCCTCGCTCCCTCACACTGGCGAATTAACACAGAAATTGCGTCGCCATGAATTACTATGTCTTCTATGACATCTCCTTTTAAATCGAGTAACGTTTCTATGGAAACGACAGGATTTTCTTTTGGGATACGGGTATCTCCTTTCCGATGCACTATTCCTTCTTTAATGCATCCCTCGATCCCTCACACTGGCGAATTAACACAGAAATTGCGTCGCTACGAAATACTATGTGTTCTATGACATCTCCTTCTACATCCAGTAACGTTTCTATGGAAACGACAGGATTTTCTTTTGGGATACGAGTATCTCCTTTCCGATGCACTATTCCTTCTTTAATGCATCCCTCGATCCCTCACACTGGCGAATTAACACAGAAATTGCGTCGCTACGAAATACTATGTGTTCTATGACATCTCCTTCTACATCCAGTAACGTTTCTATGGAAACGACAGGAATTTCTTTTGGGATACGAGTATCTCCTTTCCGATGCACTATTCCTTCTTGTCTGCATCCCTCGCTCCCTCACACTGGCGAATTAACACAGAAATTGCGTCGCCATGAATTACTATGTCTTCTATGACATGTCCTTTTAAATCGAGTAAACCTTCTATGGAAACGACCGGATTTTCTTTTGGGATACGAGTATCTCCTTTCCGATGCACTATACCTTCTTTTCTGCATCCCTCGCTCCCTCACACTGGCGAATTAACACAGAAATTGCGTCGCCATCAATTACTATGTCTTCTATGACATCTCCTTCTAAATCGAGTAACGTTTCTATGGAAACGACAGGATTTTTTTTTTGGGATACGAGTATTTCCTTTCCGATGCACTATTCCTTCTTTTCTGCATCCCTCGCTCCCTCACACTGGCGAATTAACACAGAAATTGCGTCGCCATGAATTACTTGGTCTTCTTTGACATCTCCTTTCAAATCGAGTAACGTTTCTATGGAAACGACAGGATTTTTTTTTTTTTTTGGGATACGAGTATCTCCTTTCCGAAGCACTATTCCTTCTATTCTGCATCCCTCGCTCCCTCACACTCGCGAATTACCACAGAAATTGCGTCGCCATGAATTACTATGTCTCCTAAGACATCTCCTTTTAAATCGAGTAACGTTTCTATGGAAACGACAGGATTTTTTTTTTGGGATACGAGTGTCTCTTTTCCGATGCACTATTCCTTCTTTTCTGCATCCCTCGCTCTCTCACACTGGCGAATTAACACAGAAATTGAGTCGCCATGAACTACTATGTCTTCTATGACATCTCCTTTGAAATCGAGTAACGTTTCTATGGAAACGACAGGATTTTCTCTTGGGATACGAGTATCTCCTTTCCGATGCACTATTCCCTCTTTTCTGCTTCCCTCGCTGGCTCACACTAGCGAATTAACACAGAAATTGCGTCGCCATGAATTACTATGTCTTCTATGACATCTCCTTCTAAATCGAGTAACGTTTCTATGGCAACGACAGGATTTTCATTGGGGTACGAGTATCTCTTTTATGATGCACTATTCCTTCTTTAATGAATCCCTCGATCCCTCACACTGGCGAATTAACACAGAAATTGCGTCGCTATGAAATACTATGTGTTCTATGACATCTCCTTCTACATCGACTAACGTTTCTATGGAAACGACAGGATTTTTTTTATGGGATACGAGTATCTGCTTTACTATGCACTATTCCTTTTTTTCTGCATCCGTCGCTCCCTCACAATGGCGAATTAACACAGAAATTGGGTCGCCATGAATTACTATGTCTTCTATGACATCTCCTTTTAAATCGAGTAACGTTTGTATGGAAACGACAGGATTTTCTTTTGGGATACGAGTATCTCCTTTCCGATGCACTAATCCTTCTTTAATGCATCCCTCGATCCCTCACACTGGCGAATTAACACAGAAATTGCGTCGCTATGAATTACTGTGTCTTCTATGACATCTCCTTTTAAATCGAGTAACGTTTGTATGGAAACGACAAGATTTACTTCTGGGATACGAGTATATCCTTTCCGATGCACTATTCCTTCTTTTCTGCATCCCTCGCTCCCTCACACTGGCGAATTAACACAGAAATTCGTCGCTATGAAAAACTATGGGTTCAATGTCTTCTCCTTCTAAATCGAGTAACGTTTCTATGGAAACGACAGGATTTTCTTTTCGGATACGAGTATTTCCTTTCTGATGCACTATTCCTGCTTTTCTGCATCCCTCGCTACCTCACATTGGCGAATTAACACCTAAATGGCGTCGCCATGAATTACTATGTCTCCTATGACAACTCCTTTTAAATCGTGTAACGTTTCTATGGAAAATACAGGATTTGCTTTGGGATACGAGTATCTCCTTTCCGATGCACTATTCCTTCTTTTCTGCATCCCTCGCTCCCTCACACTGGCGAATTAACACAGAATTCGCGTCGCCATGAATTACTATGTCTTCAATGACATCTCTTTTTAAATCGACTAACGTTTCTATGGAAACGACAGGATTTTCTTTTGGGATACGAGTATCTCCTTTCCGATGCACTATTCCCTCTTTTCTGCATCCCTCGCTCCCTCACGCTGGCGAATTAACACAAAAATTGCGTCGCCATGAATTACTATGTCTTCTATGACATCTCCTTTTAAATCGAGTAACGTTTCTATGGAAACGACAGGATTTTCTTTTGGGATACGAGTATCTCCATTCCGATGCACTATTCCTTCTTTTCTGCATCCCTCGCTCCCTCACACTGGCGAATTAACACACAAATTGCGTCGCCATGAATTACTATGTCTTCTATGACATCTCCTTTTAAATCGAGTAACGTTTCTATGGAAACGACAGGATTTTCTTTTGGGATGCGAGTATCTCCATTCCGATGCACTATTCCTTCTTTTATGCATCCCTCGCTCCCTCACACTGGCGAATTAACACAGAAATTGCGTCGCCATGAATTACTATGTCTTCTATGACATCTCCTTTTAAATCGAGTAACGTTTCTATGGAAACAACAGGATTCTCTTTTGGGATGCGAGTATCTCCTTTCCGATGCACTATTCCTTCTTTTCTGCATCCCTCGCTTCCTCACACTGGCGAATTAACACAGGAATTGCGTCGCCATGAATTACTATGTCTTCTATGACATCTCCTTTTAAATCGAGTAACGTTTCTATAGAAACGACACGATTTTCTTTTGGGATGCGAGTATCTCCTTTCCGATCCACTATTCCTTCTTTAATGCATCCCTCGAACCCTCACACTGGCGAATTAACACAAAAATAGCGTCGCTATGAAATACTATGTGTTCTATGACTTCTCCTTCTACATCGAGTAACGTTTCTATGGAAACGACAGGATTTTCTTATGGGATACGAGTATCTCCTTTCCGATGCACTATTCCTTCTTTAATCTATCCCTCGATCTCTCACACTGGCGAATTAACACAGAAATTGCGTCGCTATGAAATACTATGTGTTGTATGACATCTCCCTCTACATCGAGTAACGTTTCTATGAAAACGACAGGATTTTGTTTTGGGATACGAGTATCTCCTTTCCGATGCACTATTCCTTCTGTAATGCATCCCCCGATTCCTCACACTGGCGAATTAACACAGAAATTGCGTCACTATGAAATACTATGTCTTCTATGACTTCTCCTCTTAAATCGAGTAACGTTTCTATGTCAACGACAGGATTTCCTTTTGGGATACGAGTATCTCCTTTCCGATGCACTCTCCCTTCTTTAATGCATCCCTCGGTCCCTCACACTGGCGAATTAACACAGAAATTGCGTCGCTATGAAAAACTATGTGTTCTATGACATCTCCTTCTACATCGACTAACGTTTCTATGGAAACGACAGGATTTTCTTATGGGATACGAGTATCTCCTTTACGATGCACTACTCCTTCTTTAATGCATCCCTCGCTCCCTCACACTGGCGAATTAACACAGAAATTGCGTCGCCATGAATTACTATGTCTTCTATGACATCTCCTTCTACATCGACTAACGTTTCTATGGAAATGACAGGATTTTCTTTTGGGATGCGAGTATCTCCTTTCCGATGCACTATTCCTTCTTTTCTGCATCCCTCGCTCCCTCACACTTTCGAATTAACACAGAAATTGCGTCGCCATGAATTACTATGTCTTCCATGACATCTCCTTTTAAATCGAGTAATGTTTCTATGGAAACGACAGGATTTTCTTTTGGGATACGAATATCTCCTTTCCGATGCACTATTCCTTCTTTTCTGCATCCCTCGATCCCTCACACTGGCGAATTAACACAGAAATTGGGTCGCCATGAATTACTATGTCTTCTATGACATCTCCTTTTAAATCGAGTTACGTTTCTATGGCAACGACAGGATTTTCATTTGGGATACGAGTATCTCTTTTATGATGCACTATTCCTTCTTTAATGAATCCCTCGATCCCTCACACTGGCGAATTAACACAGAAATTGCGTCGCTATGAAGTACTATGTGTTCTATGACATCTCCTTCTGCATCGACTAACGTTTCTATGGAAAACAGGATTTTTTTTTGGGATACGAGTATCTCCTTTACGATGCACTATTCCTTCTTTAATGCATCCCTCGCTCCTTCACACTGGCGAATTAACACAGAAATTGCGTCGCCATGAATTACTATGTCTTCTATGACATCTCCTCTTAAATCGACTAACGTTTCTATGGAAACGACAGGATTTTCTTTTGGGATACGAGTATCTCCTTTCCGATGCACTATTCCCCCTTTTCTGCATCCCTCGCTCCCTCACGCTGGCGAATTAACACAGAAATTGCGTCGCCATGAATTACTATGTCTTCTATGACATCTCCTTTTAAATCGAGTAACGTTTCTATGGAAACGACAGGATTTTCTTTTGGGATACGAGTATCTCCATTCCGATGCACTATTCCTTCTTTTCTGCATCCCCCGCTCCCTCACACTGGCGAATTAACACACAAATTGCGTCGCCATGAATTACTATGTCTTCTATGACATCTCCTTTTAAATCGAGTAACGTTTCTATGGAAACGACAGAATTTTCTTTTGGGATGCGAGTATCTCCATTCCGATGCACTATTCCTTCTTTTATGCATCCCTCGCTCCCTCACACTGGCGAATTAACACAGAAATTGCGTCGCCATGAATTACTATGTCTTCTATGACATCTCCTTTTAAATCGAGTAACGTTTCTATGGAAACAACAGGATTCTCTTTTGGGATGCGAGTATCTCCTTTCCGATGCACTATTCCTTCTTTTCTGCATCCCTCGCTCCCTCACACTGGCGAATTAACACAGAAATTGCGTCGCCATGAATTACTATGTCTTCTATGACATCACCTTTTAAATCGAGTAACGTTTCTATGGAAACGAAAGGATTTTCTTTTGGGATACGAGTATCTCCATTCCGATGCACTATTCCTTCTTTTCTGCATCCCTCGCTCCCTCACACTGGCGAATTAACACAGAAATTGCGTCGCCATGAATTACTATGTCTTCTATGACATCTCCTTTTAAATCGAGTAACGTTTCTAAGGAAACGACAGGATTTTCTTTTGGGATACGAGTATCTCTTTTCCGATGCACTATTCCTTCTTTTCTCCATCCCTCGATCCATCACACTGGCGAATTAACACAGAAATTGGGTCGCCATGAATTACTATGTCTTTTATGACATCTCCTTTTAAATGGAGTAACGTTTCTATGGCAACGACAGGATTTTCATTTGGGATACGAGTATCTCTTTGATGATGCACTATTCCTTCTTTAATGAATACCTCGATCCCTCACACTGGCGAATTAACACAGAAATTGCGTCGCTATGAAGTACTATGTGTTCTATGACATCTCCTTCTGCATCGACTAACGTTTCTATGGAAACGACAGGATTTTTTTTATGGGATACGAGTATCTCCTTTACGATGCACTATTCCTTCTTTAAAGCATCCCTCGCTCCCTCACACTGGCGAAGTAACACAGAAATTGCGTCGCCATGAATTACTATGTCTTCTATGACATCTCCTCTTAAATCGAGTAACGTTTCTATGGAAACGACAGGATTTTCTTTTGGGATACGAGTATCTCCTTTCCGATGCACTATTCCATCTTTAATCCATCCCTCGTTCCCTCACACTGGCGAATTAACACAGAAATTGTGTCGCTATGAAATACTATGTGTTCTATGACATCTCCTTCTACATCGAGTAACGTTTCTATGGAAACGACAGGATTTCCTTTTGGGAAGCGAGTATCTCCTTTCCGATGCACTATTCCTTCTATTCTGCATCCCTCGCTCCCTCACACTGGCGAATTAACACAGAAATTGCGTCGTTATGAATTACTATGTCTTCTATGACATCTCCTTTTAAATCGAGTAACGTTTGTATGGAAACGACAGGATTTACTTCTGGGATACGAGTATATCCTTTCCGATGCACTATTCCTTCTTTTCTGCATCCCTCGCTCCCTCACACTGGCGAATTAACACAGAAATTGCGTCGCTATGAAAAACTATGGGTTCAATGTCTTCTCCTTCTAAATCGAGTAACGTTTCTATGGAAACGACAGGATTTTCTTTTCGGAAACGAGTATTTCCTTTCTGATGCACTATTCCTTCTTTTCTGCATCCCTCGCTACCTCACATTGGCGAATTAACACATAAATGGCGTCGCCATGAATTACTATGTCTTCTATGACAACTCCTTTTAAATCGTGTAACGTTTCTATGGAAACTACAGGATTTTCTTTTGGGATAACAGAGAATTACTATGTCTTCAATGACATCTCCTTTTACATCGACTAACGTTTCTATGGAAACGACTGGATTTTCTTTTGGGATACGAGTATCTCCATTCCGATGCACTATTCCTTCTTTTCTGCATCCCTCGCTCCCTCACACTGGCGAATTAACACACAAATTGCGTCGATATGAATTACTATGTCTTCTATGACATCTCACTTTAAATCGAGTAACGTTTCTATGGAAACGACAGGATTTTCTTTAGGGGATACGAGTATCTCCATTCCGATGCACTATTCCTTCTTTTCCGCATCCCTCGCTCCCTCACACTGGCGAATTAACACAGAAATTGCGTGGCCATGAATTACTATGTCTTCTATGACATCTCCCATTAAATCGAGTAACGTTTCTATGGAAACGACAGGATTTTCTTTTGGGATACGAGTATCTCCTTTCCGATGCACTATTCCTTCTTTAATCTATCCCTCGATCTCTCACACTGGCGAATTAACACAGAAATTGCGTCGCTATGAAATACTATGTGTTGTATGACATCTCCCTCTACATCGAGTAACGTTTCTATGAAAACGACAGGATTTTGTTTTGGGATACGAGTATCTCCTTTCCGATGCACTATTCCTTCTGTAATGCATCCCCCGATTCCTCACACTGGCGAATTAACACAGAAATTGCGTCGCTATGAAATACTATGTCTTCTATGACTTCTCCTCTTAAATCGAGTAACGTTTCTATGTCAACGACAGGATTTCCTTTTGGGATACGAGTATCTCCTTTCCGATGCACTCTTCCTTCTTTAATGCATCCCTCGGTCCCTCACACTGGCGAATTAACACAGAAATTGCGTCGCTATGAAAAACTATGTGTTCTATGACATCTCCTTCTACATCGACTAACGTTTCTATGGAAACGACAGGATTTTCTTATGGGATACGAGTATCTCCTTTACGATGCACTACTCCTTCTTTAATGCATCCCTCGCTCCCTCACACTGGCGAATTAACACAGAAATTGCGTCGCCATGAATTACTATGTCTTCTATGACATCTCCTTCTACATCGACTAACGTTTCTATGGAAATGACAGGATTTTCTTTTGGGATGCGAGTATCTCCTTTCCGATGCACTATTCCTTCTTTTCTGCATCCCTCGCTCCCTCACACTGGCGAATTAACACAGAAATTGCGTCGCCATGAATTACTATGTCTTCCATGACATCTCCTTTTAAATCGAGTAATGTTTCTATGGAAACGACAGGATTTTCTTTTGGGATACGAATATCTCCTTTCCGATGCACTATTCCTTCTTTTCTGCATCCCTCGATCCCTCACACTGGCGAATTAACACAGAAATTGGGTCGCCATGAATTACTATGTCTTCTATGACATCTCCTTTTAAATCGAGTTACGTTTCTATGGCAACGACAGGATTTTCATTTGGGATACGAGTATCTCTTTTATGATGCACTATTCCTTCTTTAATGAATCCCTCGATCCCTCACACTGGCGAATTAACACAGAAATTGCGTCGCTATGAAGTACTATGTGTTCTATGACATCTCCTTCTGCATCGACTAACGTTTCTATGGAAAACAGGATTTTTTTTTGGGATACGAGTATCTCCTTTACGATGCACTATTCCTTCTTTAATGCATCCCTCGCTCCTTCACACTGGCGAATTAACACAGAAATTGCGTCGGCATGAATTACTATGTCTTCTATGACATCTCCTCTTAAATCGACTAACGTTTCTATGGAAACGACAGGATTTTCTTTTGGGATACGAGTATCTCCTTTCCGATGCACTATTCCCTCTTTTCTGCATCCCTCGCTCCCTCACGCTGGCGAATTAACACAGAAATTGCGTCGCCATGAATTACTATGTCTTCTATGACATCTCCTTTTAAATCGAGTAATGTTTCTATGGAAACGACAGGTTTTTCTTTTGGGATACGAGTATCTCCATTCCGATGCACTATTCCTTCTTTTCTGCATCCCTCGCTCCCTCACACTGGCGAATTAACACACAAATTGCGTCGCCATGAATTACTATGTCTTCTATGACATCTCCTTTTAAATCGAGTAACGTTTCTATGGAAACGACAGGATTTTCTTTTGGGATGCGAGTATCTCCATTCCGATGCACTATTCTTTCTTTTATGCATCCCTCGCTCCCTCACACTGGCGAATTAACACAGAAATTGCGTCGCCATGAATTACTATGTCTTCTATGACATCTCCTTTTAAATCGAGTAACGTTTCTATGGAAACAACAGGATTCTCTTTTGGGATGCGAGTATCTCCTTTCCGATGCACTATTCCTTCTTTTCTGCATCCCTCGCTCCCTCACACTGGCGAATTAACACAGAAATTGCGTCGCCATGAATTACTATGTCTTCTATGACATCTCCTTTTCAATCGAGTAACGTTTCTATGGAAACGAAAGGATTTTCTTTTGGGATACGAGTATCTCCATTCCGATGCACTATTCCTTCTTTTCTGCATCCCTCGCTCCCTCAGACTGGCGAATTAACACAGAAATTGCGTCGCCATGAATTACTATGTCTTCTATGACATCTCCTTTTAAATCGAGTAACGTTTCTATGGAAACGACAGGATTTTCTTTTGGGATACGAGTATCTCTTTTCCGATGCACTATTCCTTCTTTTCTCCATCCCTCGATCCATCACACTGGCGAATTAACACAGAAATTGGGTCGCCATGAATTACTATGTCTTTTATGACATCTCCTTTTAAATGGAGTAACGTTTCTATGGCAACGACAGGATTTTCATTTGGGATACGAGTATCTCTTTGATGATGCACTATTCCTTCTTTAATGAATACCTCGATCCCTCACACTGGCGAATTAACACAGAAATTGCGTCGCTATGAAGTACTATGTGTTCTATGACATCTCCTTCTGCATCGACTAACGTTTCTATGGAAACGACAGAATTTTTTTTATGGGATACGAGTATCTCCTTTACGATGCACTATTCCTTCTTTAAAGCATCCCTCGCTCCCTCACACTGGCGAAGTAACACAGAAATTGCGTCGCCATGAATTACTATGTCTTCTATGACATCTCCTCTTAAATCGAGTAACGTTTCTATGGAAACGACAGGATTTTCTTTTGGGATACGAGTATCTCCTTTCCGATGCACTATTCCATCTTTAATCCATCCCTCGTTCCCTCACACTGGCGAATTAACACAGAAATTGTGTCGCTATGAAATACTATGTGTTCTATGACATCTCCTTCTACATCGAGTAACGTTTCTATGGAAACGACAGGATTTCCTTTTGGGAAGCGAGTATCTCCTTTCCGATGCACTATTCCTTCTATTCTGCATCCCTCGCTCCCTCACACTGGCGAATTAACACAGAAATTGCGTCGTTATGAATTACTATGTCTTCTATGACATCTCCTTTTAAATCGAGTAACGTTTGTATGGAAACGACAGGATTTACTTCTGGGATACGAGTATATCCTTTCCGATGCACTATTCCTTCTTTTCTGCATCCCTCGCTCCCTCACACTGGCGAATTAACACAGAAATTGCGTCGCTATGAAAAACTATGGGTTCAATGTCTTCTCCTTCTAAATCGAGTAACGTTTCTATGGAAACGACAGGATTTTCTTTTCGGAAACGAGTATTTCCTTTCTGATGCACTATTCCTTCTTTTCTGCATCCCTCGCTACCTCACATTGGCGAATTAACACATAAATGGCGTCGCCATGAATTACTATGTCTTCTATGACAACTCCTTTTAAATCGTGTAACGTTTCTATGGAAACTACAGGATTGTCTTTTGGGATAACAGAGAATTACTATGTCTTCAATGACATCTCCTTTTACATCGACTAACGTTTCTATGGAAACGACTGGATTTATTTTTGGGATACTAGTATCTCCATTCCGATGCACTATTCCTTCTTTTCTGCATCCCTCGCTCCCTCACACTGGCGAATTAACACACAAATTGCGTCGATATGAATTACTATGTCTTCTATGACATCTCACTTTAAATCGAGTAACGTTTCTATGGAAACGACAGGATTTTCTTTAGGGGATACGAGTATCTCCATTCCGATGCACTATTCCTTCTTTTCCGAATCCCTCGCTCCCTCACACTGGCGAATTAACACAGAAATTGCGTGGCCATGAATTACTATGTCTTCTATGACATCTCCCATTAAATCGAGTAACGTTTCTATGGAAACGACAGGATTTTCTTTTGGGATACGAGTATCTCCTTTCCGATGCACTATTCCTTCTTTTCTGCATCCCTCGCTCCCTCACACTGGCGAATTAACACAGAAATTGCGTCGCCATGAATTACTATGTCTTCTATGACATCTCCTTTTAAATCGAGTAACGTTTCTATGGAAACGACAGGATTTTCTTTTGGGATACGAGTATCTCCAATCCGATGCACTATTCCTTCTTTTCTGCATCCATCGCTCCCTCACACTGGCGAATTAACACCCAAATTGCGTCGCCATGAATTACTATGTCTTCTATGACATCTTCTTTTAAATCGAGTAACGTTTCTATGGAAACGACAGGATTTTCTTTTGGGATACGAGTATCTCTTTTCCGATGCACTATTCCTTCTTTTCTGCATAGCTCGCTGCCTCACACTGGCGAATTAACACAGAAATTGCGTCGCCATGAATTACTATGTCTTCAATGACATCTCCTTTTAAATCGAGTAACGTTTCTATGGAAACGACAGGATTTTCTTTTGGGATACGAGTATCTCTTTTCCGATGCACTATTCCTTCTTTTCTGCATCCCTCGCTCCCTCACACTGGCGAATTAACACAGAAATTGCGTCGCCATGAATTACTATGTCTTCAATGACATCTCCTTTTAAATCGAGTAACGTTTCTATGGAAACGACAGGATTTTCTTTTGGGATACGAGTATCTCTTTTCCGATGCACTATTCCTTCTTTTCTGCATCCCTCGCTCCCTCACACTGGCGAATTAACACAGAAATTGCGTCGCCATGAACTACTATGTCTTCTATGACATCTCCTTTTAAATCGAGCAACGTTTCTATAAAAACGACAGGATTGTCTTTTGGGATACGAGTATCTCCATTCCGATGCACTATTCCTTCTTTTCTGCATCCCTCGCTCCCTCACACTGGCGAATTAACACAGAAATTGCGTCGCCATGAATTACTATGTCTTCTATGACATCTCCTTTTAAATCGAGCAACGTTTCTATGGAAACGACAGGATTATCTTTTGGGATACGAGTATCTCCTTTCCGATGCACTATTCCTTCTTTTCTGCATCCCTCGCTCCCTCACACAGGCGAATTAACACAGAAATTGCGTCGCCATGAATTACTATGCTTTCTATGAACTCTCCTTTTAAATCGAGCAACGTTTCTATGGAAACGACAGTATTTTCTTTTGGGATACGAGTATCTCCATTCCGATGCACTATTCCTTCTTTTCTGCATCCCTCGCTCCCTCACACTGGCGAATTAACACAGAAATTGCGTCGCCATGAATTACTATGTCTTCTATGACATCTCCTTTTAAATCGAGTAACGTTTTTATGGAAACGTAAAGATTTTCTTTTGGGATACGAGTATCTCCATTCCGATGCACTATTCCTTCCTTTCTGCATCGCTCGCTCCCTCACACAGGCGAATTAACACAGAAAGTGCGTCGGCATGAATTACTATGTCTTCTATGACGTCTTCTTTTAAATCGATTTACGTTTCTATGGAAACGACAGGATTTTCTATCGGGATACGAGTATCTCCTTTCCGATGCACTATTCCCTCTTTTCTGCATCCCTCGCTCCCTCACACTGGCGAATTAACACAGAAATTGCAACGCCATGAACTACTATGTCTTCTATGACATCCCCTTTTAAATCGAGTAACGTTTCTATGGAAACGACAGGTATTTCTTTTGGGATACGAGTATCTCCATTCCGATGCACTATTCCATCTTTTCTGCATCCCTCGCTCCCTCACACTGGCGAATTAACACAGAAATTGCGTCGCCATGAATTACTATGTCTTCTATGACATCTCCTTTTAAATCGAGTAACGTTTCTATGGAAACGACAGGATTTTCTTTTGGGATACGAGTATCTCCTTTCCTATGCACCATTCCGTCTTTTCTGCATCCCTCGCTCCCTCACGCTGCCGAATTAACGCAGAAATTGCGTCGCCATGAATTACTACGTCTTCTATGACATCTCCTTTTAAATCGAGTAACGATTCTACGGAAACGACAGGATTTTCTTTTGGGATACGAGTATCTCCATTCCGATGCACTATTCCTTATTTTCTGCATCCCTCGCTCCCTCACACTGGTGAATTAACACACAAATTGCGTCGCCATGAATTACTATGTCTTCTATGACATCTCCTTTTAAATCGAGTAACGTTTCTATGGAAACGACAGGATTTTATTTTGGGATACGAGTGTCTCCTTGCCGATGCACTATTCCTTCTTTCCTGCATCCCTCGCTCCCTCACACTGCCGAATTAACGCAGAAATTGCGTCGCCATGAATTACTATGTCTTCTATGACATCTCCTTTTAAATCGAGTAACGTTTCTATGGAAACGACAGGATTTTCTTTTGGGATACGAGTATCTTCTTTCCGATGCACTATTCCTTCTTTTCTGCATCCCTCGCTCCCTCACACTGGTGAATTAACACACAAATTGCGTCGCCATGAATTACTATGTCTTCTATGACATCTCCTTTTAAATCGAGTAACGTTTCTATGGAAACGACAGGATTTTCTTTTGGGATACGAGTGTCTTCTTTCCGATGCACTATTCCTTCTTTCCTGCATCCCTCGCTCCCTCACACTGGCGAATTAACACAGAAATTGCGTCGCCATGAATTACTATGTCTTCTGTGATATCTCGTTTTAAATCGAGTAACGTTTCTATGGAAACGACAGGATTTTCTTTTGGGATACGAGTATCTCCATTCCGATTCACTATTCCTTCTTTTCTGCATCCCTCGCTCCCTCACACTGGCGAATTGACGCAGAAATTGCGTCGCCATGAGTTACTATGTCTTCTATGACATCTCCTTTTAAATCGAGTAACGTTTCAATGGAAGCGACAGGATTTTCTTTTGGGATACGAGTATCTCCTTTCCGATGCACTATTCCTTCTTTTCTGCATCCCTCGCTTCCTCACACTGGCGAATTAACACAGAAATGGCGTCGCCATGAATTACTATGTCTTCTATGACATCTTTTTTTAAATCGAGTAACTTTCATATGGAAACGACAGGATTTTCTTTTCGGATACGAGTATCTCCTTTCCGACGCACTAGCCCTTCTTTTCTGCATCCCTCGCTCCCTCACACTGGCGAATTAACACAGAAATGGCGTCGCCATGAATTACTATGTCTTCTATGACATCTCCTTTTAAATCGGGTAACGTTTCAATGCAAACGACAGGATTTTCGTTTGGGATACGAGTATCTCCTTTCCGATGCACTATTCCTTCTTTTCTGCATCCCTGGCTCCCTCACAGTGGCGAATTAACACACAAATTGCGTCGCCATGAATTACTATGGCTTCCATGACATCTCCCTTTAAATCGAGTAACGTTTCTATGGAAACGACAGGATTTTCTTTTGCGATACGAGTATCTCCTTTCCGATGCACTATTCCTTCTTTTCTGCATCCCTCGCTCCCTCACACTGGCGAATTAACACAGAAATTGCGTCGCCATGAATTACTATGTCTTCTATGACATCTCCTTTTAAATCGAGTAACGTTTCTATGGAAACGACAGGATTTTCTTTTGGGATACGAGTATCTCCATTCCGATGCACTATTCCTTCTTTTCTGCATCCCTCGCTCCCTCACACTGGCGAATTAACACACAAATTGCGTCGCCATGAATTACTATGTCTTCTATGACATCTCCTTTTAAATCGAGTAACGTTTCTATGGAAACGACAGGATTTTCTTTTGGGATGCGAGTATCTCTTTTCCGATGCACTATTCCTTCTTTTCTGCATCCCTCGCTCCCTCACACTGGCGAATTAACACAGAAATTGCGTCGCCATGAATTACTATGTCTTCAATGACATCTCCTTTTCAAATCGAGTAACGTTTCAATGGAAGCGACAGGATTTTCTTTTGGGATACGAGTATCTCCATTCCGATGCACTATTCCATCTTTTCTGCATCCCTCGCTCCCTCACACTGGCGAATTAACACAGAAATTGCGTCGCCATGAATTACTATGTCTTCTATGACATCTTCTTTTAAATCGAGTAACGTTTCTATGGAAACGACAGGATTTTCTTTTGGGATACGAGTATCTCCTTTCCGATGCACTATTCCTTCTTTTCTGCATCCCTCGCTCCCTCACACTGCCGAATTAACGCAGAAATTGCGTCGCCATGAATTACTATGTCTTCTATGACATCTCCTTTTAAATCGAGTAACGTTTCTATGGAAACGACAGGATTTTCTTTTGGGATACGAGTATCTCCTTTCCGATGCACTATTCCTTCTTTTCTGCATCCCTCGCTCCCTCACACTGGCGAATTAACACAGAGATGGCGTCGCCATGAATTACTAAGTCTTCTATGACATCTCCTTTTAAATCGAGTAACGTTTCTATGGAAACGACAGGATTTTCTTTTCGGATACGAGTATCTCCTTTCCGATGCACTATTCCTTCTTTTCTGCATCCCTCGCTCCCTCACACTGGCGAATTAACACAGAAATGGCGTCGCCATCAATTACTATGTCTTCTATGACATCTCCTTTTAAATCGGGTAACGTTTCAATGGAAACGACAGGATTTTCTTTTGGGATACGAGTATCTCCTTTCCGATGCACTATTCCTTCTTTCTGCATCCCTTGCTCCCTCACAGTGGCGAATTAACACACAAATTGCGTCGCCATGAATTACTATGTCTTCTATGACATCTCCTTTTAAATCGAGTAACGTTTTTATGGAAACTTAAAGATTTTCTTTTGGGATACGAGTATCTCCATTCCGATGCACTATTCCTTCCTTTCTGCATCGCTCGCTCCCTCACACAGGCGAATTAACACAGAAATTGCGTCGGCATGAATTACTATGTCTTCTATGACATCTTCTTTTAAATCGATTTACGTTTCTATGGAAGCGACAGGATTTTCTATCGGGATACGAGTATCTCCTTTCCGATGCACTATTCCTTCTTTTCTGCTTCCCTCGCTCCCTCACACTGGCGAATTAACACACAAATTGCGTCGAAATGAATTACTATGTCCTCTATGACATCTCCTTTTAAATCGAGTAACGTTTCTATGGAAGCGACAGGATTTTCTTTTGGGATACGAGTATCTCCTTTCCGATGCACTATTCCCTCTTTTCTGCATCCCTCGCTCCCTCACACTGCCGAATTAACGCAGAAATGGCGTCGCCATGAATTACTATGTCTTCTATGACATCTCCTTTTAAATCGAGTAACGTTTCTATGGAAACGACAGGATTTTCTTTTGGGATACGAGTATCTCCTTTCCGAAGCACTATTCCTTCTTTTCTGCATCCCTCGCTCCCTCACACTGGTGAAGTAACACACAAATTGCGTCGCCATGAATTACTACGTCTTCAATGACATCTCCTTTTAAATCGAGTAACGTTTCTATGGAAACGACAGGATTTTCTTTTGGGATACGAGTGTCTTCTTTCCGATGCACTATTCCTTCCTTCCTGCATCCCTCGCTCCCTCACACTGGCGAATTAACACAGAAATTGCGTCGCCATGAATTACTATGTCTTCTGTGATATCTCCTTTTAAATCGAGTAACGTTTATATGGAAACGACAGGATTTTCTTTTGGGATACGAGTATCTCCATTCCGATGCACTATTCCTTCTTTTCTGCATCCCTCGCTCCCTCACACTGGCGAATTGACGCAGAAATTGCGTCGCCATGAATTACTATGTCTTCTATGACATCTCCTTTTAAATCGAGTAACGTTTCAATGGAAGCGACAGGATTATCTTTTGGGATACGAGTATCTCCTTTCCGATGCACTATTCCTTCTTTTCTGCATCCCTCGCTCCCTCACACTGGCGAATTAACACAGAAATGGCGTCGCCATGAATTACTATGTCTTCTATGACATCTCCTTTTAAATCGAGTAACGTTCATATGGAAACGACAGGATTTTCTTTTCGGATACGAGTATCTCCTTTCCGACGCACTATTCCTTCTTTTCTGCATCCCTCGATCCCTCACACTGGCGAATTAACACAGAAATGGCGTCGCCATGAATTACTATGTCTTCTATGACATCTCCTTTTAAATCGGGTAACGTTTCAATGCAAACGACAGGATTTTCTTTTGGGATACGAGTATCTCCATTCCGATGCACTATTCCTTCTTTCCTGCATCCCTGGCTCCCTCACAGTGGCGAATTAACACACAAATTGCGTCGCCATGAATTACTATGTCTTCCATGACATCTCCTTTTAAATCGAATAACGTTTCTATGGAAACGACAAGATTTTCTTTTGGGATACGAGTATCTCCTTTCCGATGCACTATTCCTTCTTTTCTGCATCCCTCGCTCCCTCACACTGGCGAATTAACACAGAAATTGCGTCGCCATGAATTACTATGTCTTCTATGACATCTCCTTTTAAATCGAGTAACGTTTCAATACAAACGACAGGATTTTCTTTTGGGATACGAGTATCTCCTTTCCGATGCACTATTCCTTCTTTTCTGCATCCCTGGCTCCCTCACAGTGGCGAATTAACACACAAAATGCGTCGCCATGAATTACTATGTCTTCCATGACATCTCCGTTTAAATCGAGTAACGTTTCTATGGAAACGACAGGATTTTCTTTTGGGATACGAGTATCTCCTTTCCGATGCACTATTCCTTCTTTTCTGCATCCCTCGCTCCCTCACACTGCCGAATTAACGCAGAAATTGCGTCGCCATGAATTACTACGTCTTCTATGACATCTCCTTTTAAATCGAGTAACGCTTCAATGCAAACGACAGGATTTTCTTTTGGGATACGAGTATCTCCTTTCCGATGCACTATTCCTTCTTTTCTGCATCCCTGGCTCCCTCACAGTGGCGAATTAACACAGAAATTGCGTCGCCATGAATTACTACGTCTTCCATGACATCTCCTTTTATATTGAGCAACGTTTCTATGGAAACGACAGGATTTTCTTTTGGGATACGAGTATCTCCATTCCGATGCACTATTCCTTCTTTTCTGCATTTCTCGCTCCCTCACACTGGCGAATTAACACACAAATTGCGTCGCCATGAATTACTATGTCTTCTATGACATCTCCTTTTAAATCGGGTAACGTTTCAATGCAAACGACAGGATTTTCTTTTGGGATACGAGTATCTCCTTTCCGATGCACTATTCCTTCTTTTCTGCATCCCTGGCTCCCTCTCAGTGGCGAATTAACACACAAATGGCGTCGCCATGAATTACTATGTCTTCTATGACATCTCCTTTTAAATCGGGTAAAGTTTCAATGCAAACGACAGGATTTTCTTTTGGGATACGAGTATCTCCTTTCCGATGCACTATTCCTTCTTTTCTGCATCCCTCGCTCCCTCACACTGGCGAATTAACACAGAAATTGCGTCGCCATGAATTACTATGTCTTCTATGACATCTCCTTTTAAATCGAGCAACGTTTCTATGGAAACGACATGATTTTCTTTTGGAATACGAGTATTTCCATTCCGATCCACTAATCCTTCTTTTCTGCATCCCTCGCTCCCTCACACTGGCGAATTAACACACAAATTGCGTCGCCATGAATTACTATGTCTTCTATGACATCTCCTTTTAAATCGAGTAACGTTTCTATGGAAACGACAGGATTTTCTTTTGGGATACGAGTATCTCTTTTCCGATGCACTATTCCTTCTTTTCTGCATCCCTCGCTCCCTCACACTTTCGAATTAACACAGAAATTGCGTCGCCATGAATTACTATGTCTTCAATGACATCTCCTTTTCAAATCGAGTAACGTTTCAATGGAAGCGACAGGATTTTCTTTTGGGATACGCGTATCTCCATTCCGATGCACTATTCCATCTTTTCTGCATCCCTCGCTCCCTCACACTGGCGAATTAACGCAGAAATTGCGTCGCCATGAATTACTATGTCTTCTATGACATCTCCTTTTAAATCGAGTAACGTTTCTATGGAAACGAAAGGATTTTCTTTTGGGATACGAGTATCTCCTTTCCGATGCACTATTCCTTCTTTTCTGCATCACTCGCTCCCTCACACTGGTGAATTAACACACAAATTGCGTCGCCATGAATTACTATGTCTTCTATGACATCTCCTTTTAAATCGAGTAACGTTTCTATGGAAACCACAGGATTTTCTTTTGGGATACGAGTGTCTTCTTTCCGATGCACTATTCCTTCTTTCCTGCATCCCTCGCTCCCTCACACTGGCGAATTAACGTAGAAATTGCGTCGCCATGAATTACTATGTCTTCTGTGATATCTCCTTTTAAATCGAGTAACGTTTCTATGGAAACGACAGGACTTTCTTTTGGGATACGAGTATCTCCATTCCGATGCACTATTCCTTCTTTTCTGCATCCCTCGCTCCCTCACACAGGCGAATTAACACAGAAATTGCGTCGGCATGAATTACTATGTCTTCTATGACATCTTCTTTTAAATCGATTTACGTTTCTATGGAAACGACAGGATTTTCTATCGGGATACGAGTATCTCCATTCCGATGCATTATTCCTTCTTTTCTGCATCCCTCGCTCCCTCACACTGGCGAATTAACACAGAAATGGCGTCGCCATGAATTACTATGTCTTCTATGACATCCCCTTTTAAATCGAGTAACGTTTCTATGGAAACGACAGGATTTTCTTTTGGGATACGAGTATGTCCTTTCCGATTCCTATTCCTTCTTTTCTGCATCCCTCGATCCCTCACACTGGCGAATTAACACAGAAATTGCGTCGCCATGAATTACTATGTCTTCTATGACATCTCCTTTAAATCGAGTAACGTTTCAATGGAAACGACAGGATTTTCTTTTGGGATACGAGTATCTCCTTTCCGATGCACTATTCCTTCTTTTCTGCATCCCTCGCTCCCTCACAGTGGCGAATTAACACACAAATTGCGTCGCCATGAATTACTATGTCTTCTATGACATCTCCTTTTAAATCGAGTAACGTTTCTATGGAAACGACAGGATTTTCTTTTGGGATACGAGTATCTCCATTCCGATGCACTATTCCATCTTTTCTGCATCGCTCGCTCCCTCACACTGGCGAATTAACACAGAAATTGCGTCGCCATGAATTACTATGTCTTCTATTACATCTTCTTCTAAATCGAGTAACGTTTCTATGGAAATGACAGGATTTTCTTTTGGGATACGTGTATCTCCTTTCCGATGCACTATTCCTTCTTTTCAGCATCCCTCACTCCCTCACACTGGCGAATTAACAAAGAAATGTCGTCGCCATGAATTACTATGTCTTCTATGACATCTCCTTTTAAATCGAGTAACGTTTCTATGGAAACGACAGGATTTTCTTTTCGGATACGAGTATCTCCTTTCCGATGCACTATTCCTTCATTTCTGCATCCCTCGCTCCCTCACACTGGCGAATTAACACAGAAATGGCGTCGCCATGAATTACTATGTCTTCTATGACATCTCCTTTTAAATCGAGTAGCGTTTCAATGGAAACGACAGGATTTTCTTTTGGGATACGAGTATCTCCTTTCTGATGCACTATTCCTTCTTTTCTGCATCCCTCGCTCCCTCACGGTGGCGAATTAACACAGAAATGGCGTCGCCATGAATTACTATGTCTTCTATGACATCTCCCTTTAAGTCGGGTAACGTTTCAATGGAAACGACAGGATTCTCTTTTAGGATCTGAGTATCTCCTTTCCGAAGCACTATTCCTTCTTTTCTCCATCCCTCGCTCCCTCACATTGGCGAATTAACACACAAATTGCGTCGCCATGTATTACTATGTCTTCTATGACATCTCCTTTTAAATCGAGTAACGTTTCTATGGAAACGACAGGATTTTCTTTTCGGATACGAGTATCTCCTTTCCGATGCGCTATTCCTTCTTTTCTGCATCCCTCGCTCCCTCACACTGGCGAATTAACACAGAAATGGCGTCGCCATGAATTACTATGTCTTCTATGACATCTCCTTTTAAATCGGGTAACGTTTCAATGCAAACGACAGGATTTTCTTTTGGGATACGAGTATCTCCTTTCCGATGCACTATTCCTTGTTTCCTGCATCCCTGGCTCCCTCACAGTGGCGAATTAACACACAAATTGCGTCGCCATGAATTACTATGTCTTCCTTGACATCTCCTTTTAAATCGAGTAACGTTTCTATGGAAACGACAGGATTTTCTTTTGGGATACGAGTATCTCCTTTCCGATGCACTATTCCTTCTTTTCTGCATCCCTCGCTCCCTCACACTGGCGAATTAACACAGAAATTGCGTCGCCATGAATTACTATGTCTTCTATGACATCTCCTTTTAAATCGAGCAACGTTTCTATGGAAGCGACAGGATTTTCTTTTGGGATACGAGTATCTCCATTCCGATGCACTATTCCTTCTTTTCTGCATCCCTCGCTCCCTCACACTGGCGAATTAACACACAAATTGCGTCGCCATGAATTACTATGTCTTCTATGACATCTCCTTTTAAATCGGGTAACGTTTCAATGCAAACGACAGGATTTTCTTTTGGGATACGAGTATCTCCTTTCCGATGCACTATTCCTTCTTTTCTGCATCCCTCGCTCCCTCACACTGGCGAATTAACACAGAAATTGCGTCGCCATGAATTACTATGTCTTCTATGACATCTCCTTTTAAATCGAGCAACGTTTCTATGGAAACGACAGGATTTTCTTTTGGGATACGAGTATCTCCATTCCGATGCACTAATCCTTCTTTTCTGCATCCCTCGCTCCCTCACACTGGCGAATTAACACACAAATTGCGTCGCCATGAATTACTATGTCTTCTATGACATCTCCTTTTAAATCGAGTAACGTTTCTATGGAAACGACAGGATTTTCTTTTGGGATACGAGTATCTCTTTTCCGATGCACTATTCCTTCTTTTCTGCATCCCTCGCTCCCTCACACTGGCGAATTAACACAGAAATTGCGTCGCCATGAATTACTATGTCTTCAATGACATCTCCTTTTCAAATCGAGTAACGTTTCAATGGAAGCGACAGGATTTTCTTTTGGGATACGCGTATCTCCATTCCGATGCACTATTCCATCTTTTCTGCATCCCTCGCTCCCTCACACTGCCGAATTAACGCAGAAATTGCGTCGCCATGAATTACTATGTCTTCTACGACATCTCCTTTTAAATCGAGTAACGTTTCTATGGAAACGAAAGGATTTTCTTTTGGGATACGAGTATCTCCTTTCCGATGCACTATTCCTTCTTTTCTGCATCACTCGCTCCCTCACACTGGTGAATTAACACACATATTGCGTCGCCATGAATTACTATGTCTTCTATGACATCTCCTTTTCAATCGAGTAACGTTTCTATGGAAACCACAGGATTTTCTTTTGGGATACGAGTGTCTTCTTTCCGATGCACTATTCCTTCTTTCCTGCACCCCTCGCTCCCTCACACTGGCGAATTAACGTAGAAATTGCGTCGCCATGAATTACTATGTCTTCTGTGATATCTCCTTTTAAATCGAGTAACGTTTCTATGGAAACGACAGGACTTTCTTTTGGGATACGAGTATCTGCATTCCGATGCACTATTCCTTCTTTTCTGCATCCCTCGCTCCCTCACACAGGCGAATTAACACAGAAATTGCGTCGGCATGAATTACTATGTCGTCTATGACATCTTCTTTTAAATCGATTTACGTTTCTATGGAAACGACAGGACTTTCTATCGGGATACGAGTATCTCCTTTCCGATGCATTATTCCTTCTTTTCTGCATCCCTCGCTCCCTCACACTGGCGAATTAACACAGAAATGGCGTCGCCATGAATTACTATGTCTTCTATGACATCCCCTTTTAAATCGAGTAACGTTTCTATGGAAACGACAGGATTTTCTTTTGGGATACGAGTATCTCCTTTCCGATTCCTATTCCTTCTTTTCTGCATCCTTCGATCCCTCACACTGGCGAATTAACACAGAAATTGCGTCGCCATGAATTACTATGTCTTCTATGACATCTCCTTTAAATCGAGTAACGTTTCAATGGAAACGACAGGATTTTCTTTTGGGATACGAGTATCTCCTTTCCGATGCACTATTCCTTCTTTTCTGCATCCCTCGCTCCCTCACACTGGCGAATTAACACACAAATTGCGTCGCCATGAATTACTATGTCTTCTATGACATCTCCTTTTAAATCGAGTAACGTTTCTATGGAAACGACAGGATTTTCTTTTGGGATACGAGTATCTCCATTCCGATGCACTATTCCATCTTTTCTGCATCGCTCGCTCCCTCACACTGGCGAATTAACACAGAAATTGCGTCGCCATGAATTACTATGTCTTCTATTACATCTTCTTCTAAATCGGGTAACGTTTCTATGGAAACGACAGGATTTTCTTTTGGGATACGTGTATCTCCTTTCCGATGCACTATTCCTTCTTTTCAGCATCCCTCACTCCCTCACACTGGCGAATTAACAAAGAAATGGCGTCGCCATGAATTACTATGTCTTCTATGACATCTCCTTTTAAATCGAGTAACGTTTCTATGGAAACGACAGGATTTTCTTTTCGGATACGAGTATCTCCTTTCCGATGCACTATTCCTTCATTTCTGCATCCCTCGCTCCCTCACACTGGCGAATTAACACAGAAATGGCGTCGCCATGATTTACTATGTCTTCTATGACATCTCCTTTTAAATCGAGTAGCGTTTCAATGGAAACGACAGGATTTTCTTTTGGGATACGAGTATCTCCTTTCCGATGCACTATTCCTTCTTTTCTGCATCCCTCGCTCCCTCACACTGGCGAATTAACACACAAATTGCGTCGCCATGAATTACTATGTCTTCTATGACATCTCCTTTTAAATCGAGTAACGTTTCTATGGAAACGACAGGATTTTCTTTTGGGATACGAGTATCTCCATTCCGATGCACTATTCCATCTTTTCTGCATCGCTCGCTCCCTCACACAGGCGAATTAACACAGAAATTGCGTCGCCATGAATTACTATGTCTTCTATGACATCTCCTTTTAAATCGGGTAACGTTTCTATGGAAACGACAGGATTTTCTTTTGGGATACGAGTATCTCCTTTCCGATGCACTATTCCTTCTTTTCTGCATCCCTCGCTCCCTCACACTGGCGAATTAACAAAGAAATGGCGTCGCCATGTATTACTATGTCTTCTACGACATCTCCTTTTAAATCGGGTAACGTTTCTATGGAAACGACAGGATTTTCTTTTCGGATACGAGTATCTCCTTTCCGATGCACTGTTCCTTCATTTCTGCATCCCTCGCTCCCTCACACTGGCGAATTAACACAGAAATGGCGTCGCCATGATTTACTATGTCTTCTATGACATCTCCTTTTAAATCGAGTAACGTTTCTATGGAAACGACAGGATTTTCTTTTGGGATACGAGTATCTCCTTTCCGATGCACTATTCCTTCATTTCTGCATCCCTCGCTCCCTCACACTGGCGAATTAACACAGAAATGGCGTCGCCATGATTTACTATGTCTTCTATGACATCTCCTTTTAAATCGAGTAGCGTTTCAATGGAAACGACAGGATTTTCTTTTGGGATACGAGTATCTCCTTTCTGATGCACTATTCCTTCTTTTCTGCATCCCTCGCTCCCTCACAGTGGCGAATTAACACAGAAATGGCGTCGCCATGAATTACTATGTCCTCTATGACATCTCCCTTTAAGTCGGGTAACGTTTCAATGGAAACGACAGGATTCTCTTTTAGGATCTGAGTATCTCCTTTCCGAAGCACTATTCCTTCTTTTCTCCATCCCTCGCTCCCTCACATTGGCGAATTAACACACAAATTGCGTCGCCATGTATTACTATGTCTTCTATGACATCTCCTTTTAAATCGGGTAACGTTTCAATGGAAACGACAGGATTTTCTTTTGGGATACGAGTATCTCCTTTCCGATGCACTATTCCTTCATTTCCGCATCCCTCGCTCCCTCACACTGGCGAATTAACACAGAAATGGCGTCGCCATGATTTACTATGTCTTCTATGACATCTCCTTTTAAATCGAGTAGCGTTTCAATGGAAACGACAGGATTTTCTTTTGGGATACGAGTATCTCCTTTCTGATGCACTATTCCTTCTTTTCTGCATCCCTCGCTCCCTCACAGTGGCGAATTAACACAGAAATGGCGTCGCCATGAATTACTATGTCCTCTATGACATCTCCCTTTAAGTCGGGTAACGTTTCAATGGAAACGACAGGATTCTCTTTTAGGATCTGAGTATCTCCTTTCCGAAGCACTATTCCTTCTTTTCTCCATCCCTCGCTCCCTCACATTGGCGAATTAACACACAAATTGCGTCGCCATGTATTACTATGTCTTCTATGACATCTCCTTTAAATCGAGTAACGTTTTTATGGAAACTTAAAGATTTTCTTTTGGGATACGAGTATCTCCTTTCCGATGCACTATTCCTTCTTTTCTGCGTCCCTCGCTCCCTCACATTGGCGAATTAACAAAGAAATGGCGTCGCCATGTATTACTATGTCTTCTATGACATCTCCTTTTAAATCGAGTAACGTTTCAATGGAAACGACAGGATTTTCTTTTGGGATACGAGTATCTCCTTTCCGATGCACTATTCCTTCATTTCTGCATCCCTCGCTCCCTCACACTGGCGAATTAACACAGAAATGGCGTCGCCATGATTTACTATGTCTTCTATGACATCTCCTTTTAAATCGAGTAACGTTTCTATGGAAACGACAGGATTTTCTTTTCGGATACGAGTATCTCCTTTCCGATGCACTATTCCTTCATTTCTGCATCCCTCGCTCCATCACACTGGCGAATTAACACAGAAATGGCGTCGCCATGATTTACTATGTCTTCTATGACATCTCCTTTTAAATCGAGTAGCGTTTCAATGGAAACGACAGGATTTTCTTTTGGGATACGAGTATCTCCTTTCTGATGCACTATTCCTTCTTTTCTGCATCCCTCGCTCCCTCACAGTGGCGAATTAACACAGAAATGGCGTCGCCATGAATTACTATGTCCTCTATGACATCTCCCTTTAAGTCGGGTAACGTTTCAATGGAAACGACAGGATTCTCTTTTAGGATCTGAGTATCTCCTTTCCGAAGCACTATTCCTTCTTTTCTCCATCCCTCGCTCCCTCACATTGGCGAATTAACACACAAATTGCGTCGCCATGTATTACTATGTCTTCTATGACATCTCCTATTAAATCGGGTAACGTTTCAATGGAAACGACAGGATTTTCTTTTGGGATACGAGTATCTCCTTTCCGATGCACTATTCCTTCATTTCTGCATCCCTCGCTCCCTCACAGTGGCGAATTAACACAGAAATGGCGTCGCCATGTATTACTATGTCTTCTATGACATCTCCTTTTAAATCGAGTAGCGTTTCAATGGAAACGACAGGATTTTCTTTTGGGATACGAGTATCTCCTTTCTGATGCACTATTCCTTCTTTTCTGCATCCCTCGCTCCCTCACAGTGGCGAATTAACACAGAAATGGCGTCGCCATGAATTACTATGTCCTCTATGACATCTCCCTTTAAGTCGGGTAACGTTTCAATGGAAACGACAGGATTCTCTTTTAGGATCTGAGTATCTCCTTTCCGAAGCACTATTCCTTCTTTTCTCCATCCCTCGCTCCCTCACATTGGCGAATTAACACAGAAATGGCGTCGCCATGATTTACTATGTCTTCTATGACATCTCCTTTTAAATCGAGTAACGTTTCTATGGAAACGACAGGATTTTCTTTTCGGATACGAGTATCTCCTTTCCGATGCACTATTCCTTCATTTCTGCATCCCTCGCTCCCTCACAGTGGCGAATTAACACAGAAATGGCGTCGCCATGAATTACTATGTCCTCTATGACATCTCCCTTTAAGTCGGGTAACGTTTCAATGGAAACGACAGGATTCTCTTTTAGGATCTGAGTATCTCCTTTCCGAAGCACTATTCCTTCTTTTCTCCATCCCTCGCTCCCTCACATTGGCGAATTAACAAAGAAATGGCGTCGCCATGTATTACTATGTCTTCTATGACATCTCCTTTTAAATCGAGTAACGTTTCAATGGAAACGACAGGATTTTCTTTTGGGATACGA
Organism: Schistocerca piceifrons; assembly: GCF_021461385.2. Taxonomy (NCBI): domain Eukaryota; kingdom Metazoa; phylum Arthropoda; class Insecta; order Orthoptera; family Acrididae; genus Schistocerca; species Schistocerca piceifrons. The sequence continues at coordinate 69,794 of NW_025728975.1, read as the reverse complement.
GTATCTCCTTTCCGATGCACTATTCCTTCATTTCTGCATCCCTCGCTCCCTCACACTGGCGAATTAACACAGAAATGGCGTCGCCATGATTTACTATGTCTTCTATGACATCTCCTTTTAAATCGAGTAACGTTTCTATGGAAACGACAGGATTTTCTTTTCGGATACGAGTATCTCCTTTCCGATGCACTATTCCTTCATTTCTGCATCCCTCGCTCCATCACACTGGCGAATTAACACAGAAATGGCGTCGCCATGATTTACTATGTCTTCTATGACATCTCCTTTTAAATCGAGTAGCGTTTCAATGGAAACGACAGGATTTTCTTTTGGGATACGAGTATCTCCTTTCTGATGCACTATTCCTTCTTTTCTGCATCCCTCGCTCCCTCACAGTGGCGAATTAACACAGAAATGGCGTCGCCATGAATTACTATGTCCTCTATGACATCTCCCTTTAAGTCGGGTAACGTTTCAATGGAAACGACAGGATTCTCTTTTAGGATCTGAGTATCTCCTTTCCGAAGCACTATTCCTTCTTTTCTCCATCCCTCGCTCCCTCACATTGGCGAATTAACACACAAATTGCGTCGCCATGTATTACTATGTCTTCTATGACATCTCCTATTAAATCGGGTAACGTTTCAATGGAAACGACAGGATTTTCTTTTGGGATACGAGTATCTCCTTTCCGATGCACTATTCCTTCATTTCTGCATCCCTCGCTCCCTCACAGTGGCGAATTAACACAGAAATGGCGTCGCCATGTATTACTATGTCTTCTATGACATCTCCTTTTAAATCGAGTAGCGTTTCAATGGAAACGACAGGATTTTCTTTTGGGATACGAGTATCTCCTTTCTGATGCACTATTCCTTCTTTTCTGCATCCCTCGCTCCCTCACAGTGGCGAATTAACACAGAAATGGCGTCGCCATGAATTACTATGTCCTCTATGACATCTCCCTTTAAGTCGGGTAACGTTTCAATGGAAACGACAGGATTCTCTTTTAGGATCTGAGTATCTCCTTTCCGAAGCACTATTCCTTCTTTTCTCCATCCCTCGCTCCCTCACATTGGCGAATTAACACAGAAATGGCGTCGCCATGATTTACTATGTCTTCTATGACATCTCCTTTTAAATCGAGTAACGTTTCTATGGAAACGACAGGATTTTCTTTTCGGATACGAGTATCTCCTTTCCGATGCACTATTCCTTCATTTCTGCATCCCTCGCTCCATCACACTGGCGAATTAACACAGAAATGGCGTCGCCATGATTTACTATGTCTTCTATGACATCTCCTTTTAAATCGAGTAACGTTTCAATGGAAACGACAGGATTTTCTTTTGGGATACGAGTATCTCCTTTCCGATGCACTATTCCTTCATTTCTGCATCCCTCGCTCCCTCACACTGGCGAATTAACACAGAAATGGCGTCGCCATGATTTACTATGTCTTCTATGACATCTCCTTTTAAATCGAGTAGCGTTTCAATGGAAACGACAGGATTTTCTTTTGGGATACGAGTATCTCCTTTCCGATGCACTATTCCTTCTTTTCTGCGTCCCTCGCTCCCTCACATTGGCGAATTAACAAAGAAATGGCGTCGCCATGTATTACTATGTCTTCTATGACATCTCCTTTTAAATCGAGTAACGTTTCAATGGAAACGACAGGATTTTCTTTTGGGATACGAGGTCTCCTTTCCGATGCACTATTCCTTCTTTTCTGCATCCCTCGCTCCCTCACACTGGCGAATTAACACAGAGATGGCGTCGCCATGAATTACTAAGTCTTCTATGACATCTCCTTTTAAATCGAGTAACGTTTCAATGGAAACGACAGGATTTTCTTTTGGGATACGAGTATCTCCTTTCCGATGCACTATTCCTTCTTTTCTGCATCCCTTGCTCCCTCACAGTGGCGAATTAACACACAAATTGCGTCGCCATGAATTACTATGTCTTCTATGACATCTCCTTTTAAATCGAGTAACGTTTTTATGGAAACTTAAAGATTTTCTTTTGGGATACGAGTATCTCCATTCCGATGCACTATTCCTTCCTTTCTGCATCGCTCGCTCCCTCACACAGGCGAATTAACACAGAAACTGCGACGGCATGAATTACTATGTCTTCTATGACATCTTCTTTTAAATCGATTTACGTTTCTATGGAAGCGACAGGATTTTCTATCGGGATACGAGTATCTCCTTTCCGATGCACTATTCCTTCTTTTCTGCTTCCCTCGCTCCCTCACACTGGCGAATTAACACACAAATTGCGTCGAAATGAATTACTATGTCCTCTATGACATCTCCTTTTAAATCGAGTAACGTTTCTATGGAAGCGACAGGATTTTCTTTTGGGATACGAGTATCTCCTTTCCGATGCACTATTCCCTCTTTTCTGCATCCCTCGCTCCCTCACACTGCCGAATTAACGCAGAAATTGCGTCGCCATGAATTACTATGTCTTCTATGACATCTCCTTTTAAATCGAGTAACGTTTCTATGGAAACGACAGAATTTTCTTTTGGGATACGAATATCTCCTTTCCGATGCACTATTCCTTCTTTTCTGCATCCCTCGCTCCCTCACACTGGTGAAGTAACACACAAATTGCGTCGCCATGAATTACTACGTCTTCAATGACATCTCCTTTTAAATCGAATAACGTTTCTATGGAAACGACAGGATTTTCTTTTGGGATACGAGTGTCTTCTTTCCGATGCACTATTCCTTCTTCCCTGCATCCCTCGCTCCCTCACACTGGCGAATTAACACAGAAATTGCGTCGCCATGAATTACTATGTCTTCTGTGATATCTCCTTTTAAATCGAGTAACGTTTATATGGAAACGACAGGATTTTCTTTTGGGATACGAGTATCTCCATTCCGATGCACTATTCCTTCTTTTCTGCATCCCTCGCTCCCTCACACTGGCGAATTGACGCAGAAATTGCGTCGCCATGAATTACTATGTCTTCTATGACATCTCCTTTTAAATCGAGTAACGTTTCAATGGAAGCGACAGGATTTTCTTTTGGGATACGAGTATCTCCTTTCCGATGCACTATTCCTTCTTTTCTGCATCCCTCGCTCCCTCACACTGGCGAATTAACACAGAAATGGCGTCGCCATGAATTACTATGTCTTCTATGACATCTCCTTTTAAATCGAGTAACGTTCATATGGAAACGACAGGATTTTCTTTTCGGATACGAGTATCTCCTTTCCGACGCACTATTCCTTCTTTTCTGCATCCCTCGATCCCTCACACTGGCGAATTAACACAGAAATTGCGTCGCCATGAATTACTATGTCTTCTATGACATCTCCTTTTAAATCGGGTAACGTTTCAATGCAAACGACAGGATTTTCTTTTTGGATACGAGTATCTCCTTTCCGATGCACTATTCCTTCTTTCCTGCATCCCTGGCTCCCTCACAGTGGCGAATTAACACACAAATTGCGTCGCCATGAATTACTATGTCTTCCATGACATCTCCTTTTAAATCGAATAACGTTTCTATGGAAACGACAGGATTTTCTTTTGGGATACGAGTATCTCCTTTCCGATGCACTATTCCTTCTTTTCTGCATCCCTCGCTCCCTCACACTGGCGAATTAACACAGAAATTGCGTCGCCATGAATTACTATGTCTTCTATGACATCTCCTTTTAAATCGAGCAACGTTTCTATGGAAACGACAGGATTTTCTTTTGGGATACGGGTATCTCCATTCCGATGCACTATTCCTTCTTTTCTGCATCCCTCGCTCCCTCACACTGGCGAATTAACACACAAATTGCGTCGCCATGAATTACTATGTCTTCTATGACATCTCCTTTTAAATCGGGTAACGTTTCAATGCAAACGACAGGATTTTCTTTTGGGATACGAGTATCTCCTTTCCGATGCACTATTCCTTCTTTTCTGCATCCCTCGCTCCCCCACACTGGCGATTTAACACAGAAATTGCGTCGCCATGAATTACTATGTCTTCTATGACATCTCCTTTTAAATCGAGAAACGTTTCAATACAAACGACAGGATTTTCTTTTGGGATACGAGTATCTCCTTTCCGATGCACTATTCCTTCTTTTCTGCATCCCTGGCTCCCTCACAGTGGCGAATTAACACACAAATTGCGTCGCCATGAATTACTATGTCTTCCATGACATCTCCGTTTAAATCGAGTAACGTTTCTATGGAAACGACAGGATTTTCTTTTGGGATACGAGTATCTCCTTTCCGATGCACTATTCCTTCTTTTCTGCATCCCTCGCTCCCTCACACTGCCGAATTAACGCAGAAATTGCGTCGCCATGAATTACTACGTCTTCTATGACATCTCCTTTTAAATCGAGTAACGCTTCAATGCAAACGACAGGATTTTCTTTTGGGATACGAGTATCTCCTTTCCGATGCACTATTCCTTCTTTTCTGCATCCCTGGCTCCCTCACAGTGGCGAATTAACACAGAAATTGCGTCGCCATGAATTACTACGTCTTCCTTGACATCTCCTTTTAAATTGAGCAACGTTTCTATGGAAAAACAGGATTTTCTTTTGGGATACGAGTATCTCCATTCCGATGCACTATTCCTTCTTTTCTGCATCTCTCGCTCCCTCACACTGGCGAATTAACACACAAATTGCGTCGCCATGAATTACTATGTCTTCTATGACATCTCCTTTTAAATCGGGTAACGTTTCAATGCAAACGACAGGATTTTCTTTTGGGATACGAGTATCTCCTTTCCGATGCACTATTCCTTCTTTTCTGCATCCCTGGCTCCCTCACAGTGGCGAATTAACACACAAATGGCGTCGCCATTAATTACTATGTCTTCTATGACATCTCCTTTTAAATCGGGTAAAGTTTCAATGCAAACGACAGGATTTTCTTTTGGGATACGAGTATCTCCTTTCCGATGCACTATTCCTTCTTTTCTGCATCAATCGCTCCCTCACACTGGCGAATTAACACAGAAATGGCGTCGCCATGAATTACTATGTCTTCTATGACATCTCCTTTTAAATCGAGTAACGTTTCTATGGAAACGACAGGATTTTCTTTTGGGATACGAGTATCCCATTTCCGATGCACTATTCCTTCATTTCTGCATCCCTCGCTCCCTCACACTGGCGAATTAACACAGAAATAGCGTCGCCATGAATTACTATGTCTTCTATGACATCTCCTTTTAAATCGAGTAGCGTTTCAATGGAAACGACAGGATTTTCTTTTGGGATACGAGTATCTCCTTTCTGATGAACTATTCCTTCTTTTCTGCATCCCTCGCTCCCTCACAGTGGCGAATTAACACAGAAATGGCGTCGCCATGAATTACTATGTCTTCTATGACATCTCCCTTTAAGTCGGGTAACGTTTCAATGGAAACGACAGGATTCTCTTTTAGGATCTGAGATTCTCCTTTCCGAAGCACTATTCCTTCTTTTCTCCATCCCTCGCTCCCTCACATTGGCGAATTAACACACAAATTGCGTCGCCATGTATTACTATGTCTTCTATGACATCTCCTTTTAAATCGAGTAACGTTTCTATGGAAACGACAGGATTTTCTTTTCGGATACGAGTATCTCCTTTCCGATGCGCTATTCCTTCTTTTCTGCATCCCTCGCTCCCTCACACTGGCGAATCAACACAGAAATGGCGTCGCCATGAATTACTATGTCTTCTATGACATCTCCTTTTAAATCGGGTAACGTTTCAATGCAAACGACAGGATTTTCTTTTGGGATACGAGTATCTCCTTTCCGATGCACTATTCCTTGTTTCCTGCATCCCTGGCTCCCTCACAGTGACGAATTAACACACAAATTGCGTCGCCATGAATTACTATGTCTTCCTTGACATCTCCTTTTAAATCGAGTAACGTTTCTATGGAAACGACAGGATTTTCTTTTGGGATACGAGTATCTCCTTTCCGATGCACTATTCCTTCTTTTCTGCATCCCTCGCTCCCTCACACTGGCGAATTAACACAGAAATTGCGTCGCCATGAATTACTATGTCTTCTATGACATCTCCTTTTAAATCGAGCAACGTTTCTATGGAAACGACAGGATTTTCTTTTGGGATACGAGTATCTCCATTCCGATGCACTATTCCTTCTTTTCTGCATCCCTCGCTCCCTCACACTGGCGAATTAACACACAAATTGCGTCGCCATGAATTACTATGTCTTCTATGACATCTCCTTTTAAATCGGGTAACGTTTCAATGCAAACGACAGGATTTTCTTTTGGGATACGAGTATCTCCTTTCCGATGCACTATTCCTTCTTTTCTGCATCCCTCGCTCCCTCACACTGGCGAATTAACACAGAAATTGCGTCGCCATGAATTACTATGTCTTCTATGACATCTCCTTTTAAATCGAGCAACGTTTCTATGGAAACGACAGGATTTTCTTTTGGGATACGAGTATCTCCATTCCGATGCACTAATCCTTCTTTTCTGCATCCCTCGCTCCCTCACACTGGCGAATTAACACACAAATTGCGTCGCCATGAATTACTATGTCTTCTATGACATCTCCTTTTAAATCGAGTAACGTTTCTATGGAAACGACAGGATTTTCTTTTGGGATACGAGTATCTCTTTTCCGATGCACTATTCCTTCTTTTCTGCATCCCTCGCTCCCTCACACTGGCGAATTAACACAGAAATTGCGTCGCCATGAATTACTATGTCTTCAATGACATCTCCTTTTCAAATCGAGTAACGTTTCAATGGAAGCGACAGGATTTTCTTTTGGGATACGCGTATCTCCATTCTGATGCACTATTCCATCTTTTCTGCATCCCTCGCTCCCTCACACTGCCGAATTAAAGCAGAATTTGCGTCGCCATGAATTACTATGTCTTCTATGACATCTCCTTTTAAATCGAGTAACGTTTCTATGGAAACGAAAGGATTTTCTTTTGGGATACGAGTATCTCCTTTCCGATGCACTATTCCTTCTTTTCTGCATCACTCGCTCCCTCACACTGGTGAATTAACACACAAATTGCGTCGCCATGAATTACTATGTCTTCTATGACATCTCCTTTTAAATCGAGTAACGTTTCTATGGAAACCACAGGATTTTCTTTTGGGATACGAGTGTCTTCTTTCCGATGCACTATTCCTTCTTTCCTGCATCCCTCGCTCCCTCACACTGGCGAATTAACGTAGAAATTGCGTCGCCATGAATTACTATGTCTTCTGTGATTTCTCCTTTTAAATCGAGTAACGTTTCTATGGAAACGACAGGACTTTCTTTTGGGATACGAGTATCTCCATTCCGATGCACTATTCCTTCTTTTCTGCATCCCTCGCTCCCTCACACAGGCGAATTAACACAGAAATTGCGTCGGCATGAATTACTATGTCGTCTATGACATCTTCTTTTAAATCGATTTACGTTTCTATGGAAACGACAGGATTTTCTATCGGGATACGAGTATCTCCTTTCCGATGCACTATTCCTTCTTTTCTGCATCCCTCGCTCCCTCACACTGGCGAATTAACACAGAAATGGCGTCGCCATGAATTACTATGTCTTCTATGACATCCCCTTTTAAATCGAGTAACGTTTCTATGGAAACGACAGGATTTTCTTTTGGGATACGAGTATCTCCTTTCCGATTCCTATTCCTTCTTTTCTGCATCCCTCGATCCCTCACACTGGCGAATTAACACAGAAATTGCGTCGCCATGAATTACTATGTCTTCTACGACATCTCCTTTAAATCGAGTAACGTTTCAATGGAAACGACAGGATTTTCTTTTGGGATACGAGTATCTCCTTTCCGATGCACTATTCCTTCTTTTCTGCATCCCTCGCTCCCTCACACTGGCGAATTAACACACAAATTGCGTCGCCATGAATTACTATGTCTTCTATGACATCTCCTTTTAAATCGAGTAACGTTTCTATGGAAACGACAGGATTTTCTTTTGGGATACGAGTATCTCCATTCCGACGCACTATTCCATCTTTTCTGCATCGCTCGCTCCCTCACACTGACGAATTAACACAGAAATTGCGTCGCCATGAATTACTATGTCTTCTATTACATCTTCTTCTAAATCGAGTAACGTTTCTATGGAAACGACAGGATTTTCTTTTGGGATACGTGTATGTCCTTTCCGATGCACTATTCCTTCTTTTCAGCATCCCTCACTCCCTCACACTGGCGAATTAACAAAGAAATGGCGTCGCCATGAATTACTATGTCTTCTATGACATCTCCTTTTAAATCGAGTAACGTTTCTATGGAAACGACAGGATTTTCTTTTCGGATACGAGTATCTCCTTTCCGATGCACTATTCCTTCATTTCTGCATCCCTCGCTCCCTCACACTGGCGAATTAACACAGAAATGGCGTCGCCATGAATTACTATGTCTTCTATGACATCTCCTTTTGAATCGAGTAGCGTTTCAATGGAAACGACAGGATTTTCTTTTGGGATACGAGTATCTCCTTTCTGATGCACTATTCCTTCTTTTCTGCATCCCTCGCTCCCTCACAGTGGCGAATTAACACAGAAATGGCGTCGCCATGAATTACTATGTCTTCTATGACATCTCCCTTTAAGTCGGGTAACGTTTCAATGGAAACGACAGGATTCTCTTTTAGGATCTGAGTATCTCCTTTCCGAAGCACTATTCCTTCTTTTCTCCATCCCTCGCTCCCTCACACTGGCGAATTAACACACAAATTGCGTCGCCATGAATTACTATGTCTTCCTTGACATCTCCTTTTAAATCGAGTAACGTTTCTATGGAAACGACAGGATTTTCTTTTGGGATACGAGTATCTCCTTTCCGATGCACTATTCCTTCTTTTCTGCATCCCTCGCTCCCTCACACTGGCGAATTAACACAGAAATTGCGTCGCCATGAATTACTATGTCTTCTATGACATCTCCTTTTAAATCGAGCAACGTTTCTATGGAAACGACAGGATTTTCTTTTGGGATACGAGTATCTCCATTCCGATGCACTATTCCTTCTTTCCTGCATCCCTCGCTCCCTCACACTGGCGAATTAACACACAAATTGCGTCGCCATGAATTACTATGTCTTCTATGACATCTCCTTTTAAATCGGGTAACGTTTCAATGCAAACGACAGGATTTTCTTTTGGGATACGAGTATCTCCTTTCTGATGCACTATTCCTTCTTTTCTGCATCCCTCGCTCCCTCACACTGCCGAATTAACGCAGAAATTGCGTCGCCATTAATTACTATGTCTTCTATGACATCTCCTTTTAAATCGGGTAAAGTTTCAATGCAAACGACAGGATTTTCTTTTGGGATACGAGTATCTCCTTTCCGATGCACTATTCCTTCTTTTCTGCATCAATCGCTCCCTCACACTGGCGAATTAACACAGAAATGGCGTCGCCATGAATTACTATGTCTTCTATGACATCTCCTTTTAAATCGAGTAACGTTTCTATGGAAACGACAGGATTTTCTTTTGGGATACGAGTATCCCATTTCCGATGCACTATTCCTTCATTTCTGCATCCCTCGCTCCCTCACACTGGCGAATTAACACAGAAATAGCGTCGCCATGAATTACTATGTCTTCCATGACATCTCCTTTTAAATCGAGTAGCGTTTCAATGGAAACGACAGGATTTTCTTTTGGGATACGAGTATCTCCTTTCTGATGTACTATTCCTTCTTTTCTGCATCCCTCGCTCCCTCACAGTGGCGAATTAACACAGAAATGGCGTCGCCATGAATTACTATGTCTTCTATGACATCTCCCTTTAAGTCGGGTAACGTTTCAATGGAAACGACAGGATTCTCTTTTAGGATCTGAGATTCTCCTTTCCGAAGCACTATTCCTTCTTTTCTCCATCCCTCGCTCCCTCACATTGGCGAATTAACACACAAATTGCGTCGCCATGTATTACTATGTCTTCTATGACATCTCCTTTTAAATCGAGTAACGTTTCTATGGAAACGACAGGATTTTCTTTTCGGATACGAGTATCTCCTTTCCGATGCGCTATTCCTTCTTTTCTGCATCCCTCGCTCCCTCACACTGGCGAATCAACACAGAAATGGCGTCGCCATGAATTACTATGTCTTCTATGACATCTCCTTTTAAATCGGGTAACGTTTCAATGCAAACGACAGGATTTTCTTTTGGGATACGAGTATCTCCTTTCCGATGCACTATTCCTTGTTTCCTGCATCCCTGGCTCCCTCACAGTGACGAATTAACACACAAATTGCGTCGCCATGAATTACTATGTCTTCCTTGACATCTCCTTTTAAATCGAGTAACGTTTCTATGGAAACGACAGGATTTTCTTTTGGGATACGAGTATCTCCTTTCCGATGCACTATTCCTTCTTTTCTGCATCCCTCGCTCCCTCACACTGGCGAATTAACACAGAAATTGCGTCGCCATGAATTACTATGTCTTCTATGACATCTCCTTTTAAATCGAGCAACGTTTCTATGGAAACGACAGGATTTTCTTTTGGGATACGAGTATCTCCATTCCGATGCACTATTCCTTCTTTTCTGCATCCCTCGCTCCCTCACACTGGCGAATTAACACACAAATTGCGTCGCCATGAATTACTATGTCTTCTATGACATCTCCTTTTAAATCGGGTAACGTTTCAATGCAAACGACAGGATTTTCTTTTGGGATACGAGTATCTCCTTTCCGATGCACTATTCCTTCTTTTCTGCATCCCTCGCTCCCTCACACTGGCGAATTAACACAGAAATTGCGTCGCCATGAATTACTATGTCTTCTATGACATCTCCTTTTAAATCGAGCAACGTTTCTATGGAAACGACAGGATTTTCTTTTGGGATACGAGTATCTCCATTCCGATGCACTAATCCTTCTTTTCTGCATCCCTCGCTCCCTCACACTGGCGAATTAACACACAAATTGCGTCGCCATGAATTACTATGTCTTCTATGACATCTCCTTTTAAATCGAGTAACGTTTCTATGGAAACGACAGGATTTTCTTTTGGGATACGAGTATCTCTTTTCCGATGCACTATTCCTTCTTTTCTGCATCCCTCGCTCCCTCACACTGGCGAATTAACACAGAAATTGCGTCGCCATGAATTACTATGTCTTCAATGACATCTCCTTTTCAAATCGAGTAACGTTTCAATGGAAGCGACAGGATTTTCTTTTGGGATACGCGTATCTCCATTCTGATGCACTATTCCATCTTTTCTGCATCCCTCGCTCCCTCACACTGCCGAATTAAAGCAGAAATTGCGTCGCCATGAATTACTATGTCTTCTATGACATCTCCTTTTAAATCGAGTAACGTTTCTATGGAAACGAAAGGATTTTCTTTTGGGATACGAGTATCTCCTTTCCGATGCACTATTCCTTCTTTTCTGCATCCCTCGCTCCCTCACACTGGCGAATTAACACAGAAATTGCGTCGCCATGAATTACTATGTCTTCTATGACATCTCCTTTTAAATCGAGCAACGTTTCTATGGAAACGACAGGATTTTCTTTTGGGATACGAGTATCTCCATTCCGATGCACTATTCCTTCTTTCCTGCATCCCTCGCTCCCTCACACTGGCGAATTAACGCAGAAATTGCGTCGCCATGAATTACTACGTCTTCTATGACATCTCCTTTTAAATCGAGTAACGCTTCAATGCAAACGACAGGATTTTCTTTTGGGATACGAGTATCTCCTTTCCGATGCACTATTCCTTCTTTTCTGCATCCCTGGCTCCCTCACAGTGGCGAATTAACACAGAAATTGCGTCGCCATGAATTACTACGTCTTCCATGACATCTCCTTTTAAATTGAGCAACGTTTCTATGGAAACGACAGGATTTTCTTTTGGGATACGAGTATCTCCATTCCGATGCACTATTCCTTCTTTTCTGCATCTCTCGCTCCCTCACACTGGCGAATTAACACACAAATTGCGTCGCCATGAATTACTATGTCTTCTATGACATCTCCTTTTAAATCGGGTAACGTTTCAATGCAAACGACAGGATTTTCTTTTGGGATACGAGTATCTCCTTTCCGATGCACTATTCCTTCTTTTCTGCATCCCTGGCTCCCTCACAGTGGCGAATTAACACACAAATGGCGTCGCCATTAATTACTATGTCTTCTATGACATCTCCTTTTAAATCGGGTAAAGTTTCAATGCAAACGACAGGATTTTCTTTTGGGATACGAGTATCTCCTTTCCGATGCACTATTCCTTCTTTTCTGCATCAATCGCTCCCTCACACTGGCGAATTAACACAGAAATGGCGTCGCCATGAATTACTATGTCTTCTATGACATCTCCTTTTAAATCGAGTAACGTTTCTATGGAAACGACAGGATTTTCTTTTGGGATACGAGTATCCCATTTCCGATGCACTATTCCTTCATTTCTGCATCCCTCGCTCCCTCACACTGGCGAATTAACACAGAAATAGCGTCGCCATGAATTACTATGTCTTCTATGACATCTCCTTTTAAATCGAGTAGCGTTTCAATGGAAACGACAGGATTTTCTTTTGGGATACGAGTATCTCCTTTCTGATGTACTATTCCTTCTTTTCTGCATCCCTCGCTCCCTCACAGTGGCGAATTAACACAGAAATGGCGTCGCCATGAATTACTATGTCTTCTATGACATCTCCCTTTAAGTCGGGTAACGTTTCAATGGAAACGACAGGATTCTCTTTTAGGATCTGAGATTCTCCTTTCCGAAGCACTATTCCTTCTTTTCTCCATCCCTCGCTCCCTCACATTGGCGAATTAACACACAAATTGCGTCGCCATGTATTACTATGTCTTCTATGACATCTCCTTTTAAATCGAGTAACGTTTCTATGGAAACGACAGGATTTTCTTTTCGGATACGAGTATCTCCTTTCCGATGCGCTATTCCTTCTTTTCTGCATCCCTCGCTCCCTCACACTGGCGAATCAACACAGAAATGGCGTCGCCATGAATTACTATGTCTTCTATGACATCTCCTTTTAAATCGGGTAACGTTTCAATGCAAACGACAGGATTTTCTTTTGGGATACGAGTATCTCCTTTCCGATGCACTATTCCTTGTTTCCTGCATCCCTGGCTCCCTCACAGTGACGAATTAACACACAAATTGCGTCGCCATGAATTACTATGTCTTCCTTGACATCTCCTTTTAAATCGAGTAACGTTTCTATGGAAACGACAGGATTTTCTTTTGGGATACGAGTATCTCCTTTCCGATGCACTATTCCTTCTTTTCTGCATCCCTCGCTCCCTCACACTGGCGAATTAACACAGAAATTGCGTCGCCATGAATTACTATGTCTTCTATGACATCTCCTTTTAAATCGAGCAACGTTTCTATGGAAACGACAGGATTTTCTTTTGGGATACGAGTATCTCCATTCCGATGCACTATTCCTTCTTTTCTGCATCCCTCGCTCCCTCACACTGGCGAATTAACACACAAATTGCGTCGCCATGAATTACTATGTCTTCTATGACATCTCCTTTTAAATCGGGTAACGTTTCAATGCAAACGACAGGATTTTCTTTTGGGATACGAGTATCTCCTTTCCGATGCACTATTCCTTCTTTTCTGCATCCCTCGCTCCCTCACACTGGCGAATTAACACAGAAATTGCGTCGCCATGAATTACTATGTCTTCTATGACATCTCCTTTTAAATCGAGCAACGTTTCTATGGAAACGACAGGATTTTCTTTTGGGATACGAGTATCTCCATTCCGATGCACTAATCCTTCTTTTCTGCATCCCTCGCTCCCTCACACTGGCGAATTAACACACAAATTGCGTCGCCATGAATTACTATGTCTTCTATGACATCTCCTTTTAAATCGAGTAACGTTTCTATGGAAACGACAGGATTTTCTTTTGGGATACGAGTATCTCTTTTCCGATGCACTATTCCTTCTTTTCTGCATCCCTCGCTCCCTCACACTGGCGAATTAACACAGAAATTGCGTCGCCATGAATTACTATGTCTTCAATGACATCTCCTTTTCAAATCGAGTAACGTTTCAATGGAAGCGACAGGATTTTCTTTTGGGATACGCGTATCTCCATTCTGATGCACTATTCCATCTTTTCTGCATCCCTCGCTCCCTCACACTGCCGAATTAAAGCAGAAATTGCGTCGCCATGAATTACTATGTCTTCTATGACATCTCCTTTTAAATCGAGTAACGTTTCTATGGAAACGAAAGGATTTTCTTTTGGGATACGAGTATCTCCTTTCCGATGCACTATTCCTTCTTTTCTGCATCACTCGCTCCCTCACACTGGTGAATTAACACACAAATTGCGTCGCCATGAATTACTATGTCTTCTATGACATCTCCTTTTAAATCGAGTAACGTTTCTATGGAAACCACAGGATTTTCTTTTGGGATACGAGTGTCTTCTTTCCGATGCACTATTCCTTCTTTCCTGCATCCCTCGCTCCCTCACACTGGCGAATTAACGTAGAAATTGCGTCGCCATGAATTACTATGTCTTCTGTGATTTCTCCTTTTAAATCGAGTAACGTTTCTATGGAAACGACAGGACTTTCTTTTGGGATACGAGTATCTCCATTCCGATGCACTATTCCTTCTTTTCTGCATCCCTCGCTCCCTCACACAGGCGAATTAACACAGAAATTGCGTCGGCATGAATTACTATGTCGTCTATGACATCTTCTTTTAAATCGATTTACGTTTCTATGGAAACGACAGGATTTTCTATCGGGATACGAGTATCTCCTTTCCGATGCACTATTCCTTCTTTTCTGCATCCCTCGCTCCCTCACACTGGCGAATTAACACAGAAATGGCGTCGCCATGAATTACTATGTCTTCTATGACATCCCCTTTTAAATCGAGTAACGTTTCTATGGAAACGACAGGATTTTCTTTTGGGATACGAGTATCTCCTTTCCGATTCCTATTCCTTCTTTTCTGCATCCCTCGATCCCTCACACTGGCGAATTAACACAGAAATTGCGTCGCCATGAATTACTATGTCTTCTACGACATCTCCTTTAAATCGAGTAACGTTTCAATGGAAACGACAGGATTTTCTTTTGGGATACGAGTATCTCCTTTCCGATGCACTATTCCTTCTTTTCTGCATCCCTCGCTCCCTCACACTGGCGAATTAACACACAAATTGCGTCGCCATGAATTACTATGTCTTCTATGACATCTCCTTTTAAATCGAGTAACGTTTCTATGGAAGGGACAGGATTTTCTTTGGGATACGAGTATCTCCATTCCGACGCACTATTCCATCTTTTCTGCATCGCTCGCTCCCTCACACTGACGAATTAACACAGAAATTGCGTCGCCATGAATTACTATGTCTTCTATTACATCTTCTTCTAAATCGAGTAACGTTTCTATGGAAACGACAGGATTTTCTTTTGGGATACGTGTATGTCCTTTCCGATGCACTATTCCTTCTTTTCAGCATCCCTCACTCCCTCACACTGGCGAATTAACAAAGAAATGGCGTCGCCATGAATTACTATGTCTTCTATGACATCTCCTTTTAAATCGAGTAACGTTTCTATGGAAACGACAGGATTTTCTTTTCGGATACGAGTATCTCCTTTCCGATGCACTATTCCTTCATTTCTGCATCCCTCGCTCCCTCACACTGGCGAATTAACACAGAAATGGCGTCGCCATGAATTACTATGTCTTCTATGACATCTCCTTTTGAATCGAGTAGCGTTTCAATGGAAACGACAGGATTTTCTTTTGGGATACGAGTATCTCCTTTCTGATGCACTATTCCTTCTTTTCTGCATCCCTCGCTCCCTCACAGTGGCGAATTAACACAGAAATGGCGTCGCCATGAATTACTATGTCTTCTATGACATCTCCCTTTAAGTCGGGTAACGTTTCAATGGAAACGACAGGATTCTCTTTTAGGATCTGAGTATCTCCTTTCCGAAGCACTATTCCTTCTTTTCTCCATCCCTCGCTCCCTCACATTGGCGAATTAACACACAAATTGCGTCGCCATGTATTACTATGTCTTCTATGACATCTCCTTTTAAATCGGGTAACGTTTCAATGCAAACGACAGGGATTTTCTTTTGGGATACGAGTATCTCCTTTCCGATGCACTATTCCTTGTTTCCTGCATCCCTGGCTCCCTCACACTGGCGAATTAACACACAAATTGCGTCGCCATGAATTACTATGTCTTCCTTGACATCTCCTTTTAAATCGAGTAACGTTTCTATGGAAACGACAGGATTTTCTTTTGGGATACGAGTATCTCCTTTCCGATGCACTATTCCTTCTTTTCTGCATCCCTCGCTCCCTCACACTGGCGAATTAACACAGAAATTGCGTCGCCATGAATTACTATGTCTTCTATGACATCTCCTTTTAAATCGAGCAACGTTTCTATGGAAACGACAGGATTTTCTTTTGGGATACGAGTATCTCCATTCCGATGCACTATTCCTTCTTTCCTGCATCCCTCGCTCCCTCACACTGGCGAATTAACACACAAATTGCGTCGCCATGAATTACTATGTCTTCTATGACATCTCCTTTTAAATCGGGTAACGTTTCAATGCAAACGACAGGATTTTCTTTTGGGATACGAGTATCTCCTTTCTGATGCACTATTCCTTCTTTTCTGCATCCCTCGCTCCCTCACACTGCCGAATTAACGCAGAAATTGCGTCGCCATTAATTACTATGTCTTCTATGACATCTCCTTTTAAATCGGGTAAAGTTTCAATGCAAACGACAGGATTTTCTTTTGGGATACGAGTATCTCCTTTCCGATGCACTATTCCTTCTTTTCTGCATCAATCGCTCCCTCACACTGGCGAATTAACACAGAAATGGCGTCGCCATGAATTACTATGTCTTCTATGACATCTCCTTTTAAATCGAGTAACGTTTCTATGGAAACGACAGGATTTTCTTTTGGGATACGAGTATCCCATTTCCGATGCACTATTCCTTCATTTCTGCATCCCTCGCTCCCTCACACTGGCGAATTAACACAGAAATAGCGTCGCCATGAATTACTATGTCTTCCATGACATCTCCTTTTAAATCGAGTAGCGTTTCAATGGAAACGACAGGATTTCTTTTGGGATACGAGTATCTCCTTTCTGATGTACTATTCCTTCTTTTCTGCATCCCTCGCTCCCTCACAGTGGCGAATTAACACAGAAATGGCGTCGCCATGAATTACTATGTCTTCTATGACATCTCCCTTTAAGTCGGGTAACGTTTCAATGGAAACGACAGGATTCTCTTTTAGGATCTGAGATTCTCCTTCCGAAGCACTATTCCTTCTTTTCTCCATCCCTCGCTCCCTCACATTGGCGAATTAACACACAAATTGCGTCGCCATGTATTACTATGTCTTCTATGACATCTCCTTTTAAATCGAGTAACGTTTCTATGGAAACGACAGGATTTTCTTTTCGGATACGAGTATCTCCTTTCCGATGCGCTATTCCTTCTTTTCTGCATCCCTCGCTCCCTCACACTGGCGAATCAACACAGAAATGGCGTCCGCCATGAATTACTATGTCTTCTATGACATCTCCTTTTAAATCGGGTAACGTTTCAATGCAAACGACAGGATTTTCTTTTGGGATACGAGTATCTCCTTTCCGATGCACTATTCCTTGTTTCCTGCATCCCTGGCTCCCTCACAGTGACGATTAACACACAAATTGCGTCGCCATGAATTACTATGTCTTCCTTGACATCTCCTTTTAAATCGAGTAACGTTTCTATGGAAACGACAGGATTTTCTTTTGGGATACGAGTATCTCCTTTCCGATGCACTATTCCTTCTTTTCTGCATCCCTCGCTCCCTCACACTGGCGAATTAACACAGAAATTGCGTCGCCATGAATTACTATGTCTTCTATGACATCTCCTTTTAAATCGAGCAACGTTTCTATGGAAACGACAGGATTTTCTTTTGGGATACGAGTATCTCCATTCCGATGCACTATTCCTTCTTTTCTGCATCCCTCGCTCCTCACACTGGCGAATTAACACACAAATTGCGTCGCCATGAATTACTATGTCTTCTATGACATCTCCTTTTAAATCGGGTAACGTTTCAATGCAAACGACAGGATTTTCTTTTGGGATACGAGTATCTCCTTTCCGATGCACTATTCCTTCTTTTCTGCATCCCTCGCTCCCTCACACTGGCGAATTAACACAGAAATTGCGTTCGCCATGAATTACTATGTCTTCTATGACATCTCCTTTTAAATCGAGCAACGTTTCTATGGAAACGACAGGATTTTCTTTTGGGATACGAGTATCTCCATTCCGATGCACTAATCCTTCTTTTCTGCATCCCTCGCTCCCTCACACTGGCGAATTAACACACAAATTGCGTCGCCATGAATTACTATGTCTTCTATGACATCTCCTTTTAAATCGAGTAACGTTTCTATGGAAACGACAGGATTTTCTTTTGGGATACGAGTATCTCTTTTCCGATGCACTATTCCTTCTTTTCTGCATCCCTCGCTCCCTCACACTGGCGAATTAACACAGAAATTGCGTCGCCATGAATTACTATGTCTTCAATGACATCTCCTTTTCAAATCGAGTAACGTTTCAATGGAAGCGACAGGATTTTCTTTTGGGATACGCGTATCTCCACTCTGATGCACTATTCCATCTTTTCTGCATCCCCTCGCTCCCTCACACTGCCGAATTAAAGCAGAAATTGCGTCGCCATGAATTACTATGTCTTCTATGACATCTCCTTTTAAATCGAGTAACGTTTCTATGGAAACGAAAGGATTTTCTTTTGGGATACGAGTATCTCCTTTCCGATGCACTATTCCTTCTTTTCTGCATCCCTCGCTCCCTCACACTGGCGAATTAACACAGAAATTGCGTCGCCATGAATTACTATGTCTTCTATGACATCTCCTTTTAAATCGAGCAACGTTTCTATGGAAACGACAGGATTTTCTTTTGGGATACGAGTATCTCCATTCCGATGCACTATTCCTTCTTTCCTGCATCCCTCGCTCCCTCACACTGGCGAATTAACACACAAATTGCGTCGCCATGAATTACTATGTCTTCTATGACATCTCCTTTTAAATCGGGTAACGTTTCAATGCAAACGACAGGATTTCTTTTGGATACGAGTATCTCCTTTCTGATGCACTATTCCTTCTTTTCTGCATCCCTCGCTCCCTCACACTGCCGAATTAACGCAGAAATTGCGTCGCCATTAATTACTATGTCTTCTATGACATCTCCTTTTAAATCGGGTAAAGTTTCAATGCAAACGACAGGATTTTCTTTTGGGATACGAGTATCTCCTTTCCGATGCACTATTCCTTCTTTTCTGCATCAATCGCTCCCTCACACTGGCGAATTAACACAGAAATGGCGTCGCCATGAATTACTATGTCTTCTATGACATCTCCTTTTAAATCGAGTAACGTTTCTATGGAAACGACAGGATTTTCTTTTGGGATACGAGTATCCCATTTCCGATGCACTATTCCTTCATTTCTGCATCCCTCGCTCCCTCACACTGGCGAATTAACACAGAAATAGCGTCGCCATGAATTACTATGTCTTCCATGACATCTCCTTTTAAATCGAGTAGCGTTTCAATGGAAACGACAGGATTTTCTTTTGGGATACGAGTATCTCCTTTCTGATGTACTATTCCTTCTTTTCTGCATCCCTCGCTCCCTCACAGTGGCGAATTAACACAGAAATGGCGTCGCCATGAATTACTATGTCTTCTATGACATCTCCCTTTAAGTCGGGTAACGTTTCAATGGAAACGACAGGATTCTCTTTTCGGATACGAGTATCTCCTTTCCGATGCACTATTCCTTCTTTTCTGCATCCCTCGCTCCCTCACAGTGGCGAATTAACACACAAATTGCGTCGCCATGTATTACTATGTCTTCTATGACATCTCCTTTTAAATCGAGTAACGTTTCTATGGAAACGACAGGATTTTCTTTTCGGATACGAGTATCTCCTTTCCGATGCGCTATTCCTTCTTTTCTGCATCCCTCGCTCCCTCACACTGGCGAATCAACACAGAAATGGCGTCGCCATGAATTACTATGTCTTCTATGACATCTCCTTTTAAATCGGGTAACGTTTCAATGCAAACGACAGGATTTTCTTTTGGGATACGAGTATCTCCTTTCCGATGCACTATTCCTTGTTTCCTGCATCCCTGGCTCCCTCACAGTGACGAATTAACACACAAATTGCGTCGCCATGAATTACTATGTCTTCCTTGACATCTCCTTTTAAATCGAGTAACGTTTCTATGGAAACGACAGGATTTTCTTTTGGGATACGAGTATCTCCTTTCCGATGCACTATTCCTTCTTTTCTGCATCCCTCGCTCCCTCACACTGGCGAATTAACACAGAAATTGCGTCGCCATGAATTACTATGTCTTCTATGACATCTCCTTTTAAATCGAGCAACGTTTCTATGGAAACGACAGGATTTTCTTTTGGGATACGAGTATCTCCATTCCGATGCACTATTCCTTCTTTTCTGCATCCCTCGCTCCCTCACACTGGCGAATTAACACACAAATTGCGTCGCCATGAATTACTATGTCTTCTATGACATCTCCTTTTAAATCGGGTAACGTTTCAATGCAAACGACAGGATTTTCTTTTGGGATACGAGTATCTCCTTTCCGATGCACTATTCCTTCTTTTCTGCATCCCTCGCTCCCTCACACTGGCGAATTAACACAGAAATTGCGTCGCCATGAATTACTATGTCTTCTAGGACATCTCCTTTTAAATCGAGCAACGTTTCTATGGAAACGACAGGATTTTCTTTTGGGATACGAGTATCTCCATTCCGATGCACTAATCCTTCTTTTCTGCATCCCTCGCTCCCTCACACTGGCGAATTAACACACAAATTGCGTCGCCATGAATTACTATGTCTTCTATGACATCTCCTTTTAAATCGAGTAACGTTTCTATGGAAACGACAGGATTTTCTTTTGGGATACGAGTATCTCTTTTCCGATGCACTATTCCTTCTTTTCTGCATCCCTCGCTCCCTCACACTGGCGAATTAACACAGAAATTGCGTCGCCATGAATTACTATGTCTTCAATGACATCTCCTTTTCAAATCGAGTAACGTTTCAATGGAAGCGACAGGATTTTCTTTTGGGATACGCGTATCTCCATTCTGATGCACTATTCCATCTTTTCTGCATCCCTCGCTCCCTCACACTGCCGAATTAAAGCAGAAATTGCGTCGCCATGAATTACTATGTCTTCTATGACATCTCCTTTTAAATCGAGTAACGTTTCTATGGAAACGAAAAAATTTTCTTTTGGGATACGAGTATCTCCTTTCCGATGCACTATTCCTTCTTTTCTGCATCACTCGCTCCCTCACACTGGTGAATTAACACACAAATTGCGTCGCCATGAATTACTATGTCTTCTATGACATCTCCTTTTAAATCGAGTAACGTTTCTATGGAAACCACAGGATTTTCTTTTGGGATACGAGTGTCTTCTTTCCGATGCACTATTCCTTCTTTCCTGCATCCCTCGCTCCCTCACACTGGCGAATTAACGTAGAAATTGCGTCGCCATGAATTACTATGTCTTCTGTGATTTCTCCTTTTAAATCGAGTAACGTTTCTATGGAAACGACAGGACTTTCTTTTGGGATACGAGTATCTCCATTCCGATGCACTATTCCTTCTTTTCTGCATCCCTCGCTCCCTCACACTGGCGAATTAACACAGAAATTGCGTCGCCATGAATTACTATGTCTTCAATGACATCTCCTTTTCAAATCGAGTAACGTTTCAATGGAAGCGACAGGATTTTCTTTTGGGATACGCGTATCTCCATTCTGATGCACTATTCCATCTTTTCTGCATCCCTCGCTCCCTCACACTGCCGAATTAAAGCAGAAATTGCGTCGCCATGAATTACTATGTCTTCTATGACATCTCCTTTTAAATCGAGTAACGTTTCTATGGAAACGAAAAAATTTTCTTTTGGGATACGAGTATCTCCTTTCCGATGCACTATTCCTTCTTTTCTGCATCACTCGCTCCCCTCACACTGGTGAATTAACACACAAATTGCGTCGCCATGAATTACTATGTCTTCTATTACATCTTCTTCTAAATCGAGTAACGTTTCTATGGAAACGACAGGATTTTCTTTTGGGATACGTGTATGTCCTTTCCGATGCACTATTCCTTCTTTTCAGCATCCCTCACTCCCTCACACTGGCGAATTAACAAAGAAATGGCGTCGCCATGAATTACTATGTCTTCTATGACATCTCCTTTTAAATCGAGTAACGTTTCTATGGAAACGACAGGATTTTCTTTTCGGATACGAGTATCTCCTTTCCGATGCACTATTCCTTCATTTCTGCATCCCTCGCTCCCTCACACTGGCGAATTAACACAGAAATGGCGTCGCCATGAATTACTATGTCTTCTATGACATCTCCTTTTGAATCGAGTAGCGTTTCAATGGAAACGACAGGATTTTCTTTTGGGATACGAGTATCTCCTTTCTGATGCACTATTCCTTCTTTTCTGCATCCCTCGCTCCCTCACAGTGGCGAATTAACACAGAAATGGCGTCGCCATGAATTACTATGTCTTCTATGACATCTCCCTTTAAGTCGGGTAACGTTTCAATGGAAACGACAGGATTCTCTTTTAGGATCTGAGTATCTCCTTTCCGAAGCACTATTCCTTCTTTTCTCCATCCCTCGCTCCCTCACATTGGCGAATTAACACACAAATTGCGTCGCCATGTATTACTATGTCTTCTATGACATCTCCTTTTAAATCGGGTAACGTTTCAATGCAAACGACAGGATTTTCTTTTGGGATACGAGTATCTCCTTTCCGATGCACTATTCCTTGTTTCCTGCATCCCTGGCTCCCTCACACTGGCGAATTAACACACAAATTGCGTCGCCATGAATTACTATGTCTTCCTTGACATCTCCTTTTAAATCGAGTAACGTTTCTATGGAAACGACAGGATTTTCTTTTGGGATACGAGTATCTCCTTTCCGATGCACTATTCCTTCTTTTCTGCATCCCTCGCTCCCTCACACTGGCGAATTAACACAGAAATTGCGTCGCCATGAATTACTATGTCTTCTATGACATCTCCTTTTAAATCGAGCAACGTTTCTATGGAAACGACAGGATTTTCTTTTGGGATACGAGTATCTCCATTCCGATGCACTATTCCTTCTTTCCTGCATCCCTCGCTCCCTCACACTGGCGAATTAACACACAAATTGCGTCGCCATGAATTACTATGTCTTCTATGACATCTCCTTTTAAATCGGGTAACGTTTCAATGCAAACGACAGGATTTTCTTTTGGGATACGAGTATCTCCTTTCTGATGCACTATTCCTTCTTTTCTGCATCCCTCGCTCCCTCACACTGCCGAATTAACGCAGAAATTGCGTCGCCATGAATTACTATGTCTTCTATGACATCTCCTTTTAAATCGAGTAACGCTTCAATGCAAACGACAGGATTTTCTTTTGGGATACGAGTATCTCCTTTCCGATGCACTATTCCTTCTTTTCTGCATCCCTGGCTCCCTCACAGTGGCGAATTAACACAGAAATTGCGTCGCCATGAATTACTACGTCTTCCATGACATCTCCTTTTAAATCGGGTAACGTTTCAATGCAAACGACAGGATTTTCTTTTGGGATACGAGTATCTCCTTTCCGAT
The DNA here is from genome assembly GCF_021461385.2 of Schistocerca piceifrons. Lineage (NCBI taxonomy): Eukaryota > Metazoa > Arthropoda > Insecta > Orthoptera > Acrididae > Schistocerca > Schistocerca piceifrons. Next base: position 45,980 of record NW_025728975.1, on the reverse strand, counting down.
GCACTATTCCTTCTTTTCTGCATCCCTCGCTCCCTCACACTGGCGAATTAACACAGAAATTGCGTCGCCATGAATTACTATGTCTTCTATGACATCTCCTTTTAAATCGAGCAACGTTTCTATGGAAACGACAGGATTTTCTTTTGGGATACGAGTATCTCCATTCCGATGCACTATTCCTTCTTTTCTGCATCCCTCGCTCCCTCACACTGGCGAATTAACACACAAATTGCGTCGCCATGAATTACTATGTCTTCTATGACATCTCCTTTTAAATCGAGTAACGTTTCTATGGAAACGACAGGATTTTCTTTTGGGATACGAGTATCTCTTTCCCGATGCACTATTCCTTCTTTTCTGCATCCCTCGCTCCCTCACACTGGCGAATTAACACAGAAATTGCGTCGCCATGAATTACTATGTCTTCAATGACATCTCCTTTTCAAATCGAGTAACGTTTCAATGGAAGCGACAGGATTTTCTTTTGGGATACGAGTATCTCCATTCCGATGCACTATTCCATCTTTTCTGCATCCCTCGCTCCCTCACACTGGCGAATTAACACAGAAATTGCGTCGCCATGAATTACTATGTCTTCTATGACATCTCCTTTTAATTCGAGTAACGTTTCTATGGAAACGACAGGATTTTCTTTTGGGATACGAGTATCTCCTTTCCGATGCACTATTCCTTCTTTTCTGCATCCCTCGCTCCCTCACACTGCCGAATTAACGCAGAAATTGCGTCTCCATGAATTACTATGTCTTCTATGACATCTCCTTTTAAATCGAGTAACGTTTCTATGCAAACGACAGGATTTTCTTTTGGGATACGAGTATCTCCTTTCCGATGCACTATTCCTTCCTTTCTGCATCACTCGCTCCCTCACACTGGTGAATTAACACACAAATTGCGTCGCCATGAATTACTATGTCTTCTATGACATCTCCTTTTAAATCGAGTAACGTTTCTATGGAAACCACAGGATTTTCCTTTGGGATACGAGTGTCTTCTTTCCGATGCACTATTCCTTCTTTCCTGCATCCCTCGCTCCCTCACACTGGCGAATTAACATAGAAATTGCGTCGCCATGAATTACTATGTCTTCTGTGATATCTCCTTTTAAATCGAGTAACGTTTCTATGGAAACGACAGGATTTTCTTTTGGGATACGAGTATCTCCATTCCGATGCACTATTCCTTCTTTTCTGCATCCCTCGCTCCCTCACACTGGCGAATTAACGCAGAAATTGCGTCGCCATGAATTACTATGTCTTCTATGACATCTCCTTTTAAATCGAGTAACGTTTCAATGGAAGCGACAGGATTTTCTTTTGGGATACGAGTATCTCCTTTCCGATGCACTATTCCTTCTTTTCTGCATCCCTCGCTCCCTCACACTGGCGAATTAACACAGAAATGGCGTCGCCATGAATTACTATGTCTTCTATGACATCTCCTTTTAAATCGAGTAACGTTTCTATGGAAACGACAGGATTTTCTTTTCGGATACGAGTATCTCCCTTCCGATGCACTATTCCTTCTTTTCTGCATCCCTGGCTCCCTCACAGTGGCGAATTAACACACTAATTGCGTCGCCATGAATTACTATGTCTTCCATGACATCTCCTTTTAAATCGAGTAACGTTTCTATGGAAACGACAGGATTTTCTTTTGGGATACGAGTATCTCCATTCCGATGCACTATTCCTTCTTTTCTGCATCGCTCGCTCCCTCACACAGGCGAATTAACACAGAAATTGCGTCGGCATGAATTACTATGTTTTCTATGACATCTTCTTTTAAATTGATTTACGTTTCTATGGAAACGACAGGATTTTCTATCGGGATACGAGTATCTCCTTTCCGATGCATTATTCCTTCTTTTCTGTATCCCTCGCTCCCTCACACTGGCGAATTAACACAGAAATGGCGTCGCCATGAATTACTATGTCTTCTATGACATCCCCTTTTAAATCGAGTAACGTTTCTATGGAAACGACAGGATTTTCTTTTGGGATACGAGTATCTCCTTTCCGATTCCTATTCCTTCTTTTCTGCATCCCTTGCTCCCTCACACTGGCGAATTAACACAGAAATTGCGTCGCCATGAATTACTATGTCTTCTATGACATCTCCTTTTAAATCGAGTAACGTTTCTATGGAAACGACAGGATTTTCTTTTGGGATACGAGTATCTCCTTTCCGATGCACTATTCCTTCTTTTCTGCATCCCTCGCTCCCTCACACTGGCGAATTAACACACAAATTGCGTCGCCATGAATTACTATGTCTTCTATGACATCTCCTTTTAAATCGAGTAACGTTTCTATGGAAACGACAGGATTTTCTTTTGGGATACGAGTATCTCCATTCCGATGCACTATTCCATCTTTTCTCCATCGCTCGCTCCCTCACACTGGCGAATTAACACAGAAATTGCGTCGCCATGAATTACTATGTCTTCTATTACATCTTCTTCTAAATCGAGTAACGTTTCTATGGAAACGACAGGATTTTCTTTTGGGATACGTGTATCTCCTTTCCGATGCGCTATTCCTTCTTTTCAGCATCCCTCGCTCCCTCACACTGGCGAATTAACAAAGAAATGGCGTCGCCATGAATTACTATGTCTTCTATGACATCTCCTTTTAAATCGAGTAACGTTTCTATGGAAACGACAGGATTTTCTTTTCGGATACGAGTATCTCCTTTCCGATGCGCTATTCCTTCTTTTCTGCATCCCTCGCTCCCTCACACTGGCGTATTACCACACAAATTGCGTCGCCATGAACTACTATGTCTTCTATGACATCTCCTTTTAAATCGAGTAATGTTTCTTTGGAAACGATAGGATTTTCTTTTGAGATACGAGTATCTCCTTTCCGATGCACTATTCCTACTTTTCTGCATCCCTCGCTCCCTCACACTGGCGAATTAACAAAGAAATGGCGTCGCCATGAATTACTATGTCTTCTATGACATCTCCTTTTAAATCGAGTAACGGTTCTATGGAAACGACAGGATTTTCTTTTGGGATTCGAGTATCTCCTTTCCGATGCACTATTCCTTCTTTTCTGCATCCCTCGGTCCCTCACACTGGCGTATTACCACACAAATTGCGTCGCCATGAACTACTATGTCTTCTATGACATCTCCTTTTAAATCGAGTAATGTTTCTTTGGAAACGATAGGATTTTCTTTTGAGATACGAGTATCTCCTTTCCGATGCACTATTCCTACTTTTCTGCATCCCTCGCTCCCTCACACTGGCGAATTAACAAAGAAATGGCGTCGCCATGAATTACTATGTCTTCTATGACATCTCCTTTTAAATCGAGTAACGTTTCTATGGAAACGACAGGATTTTCTTTTGGGATACGAGTATCTCCTTTCCGATGCACTATTCCTTCTTTTCTGCCTCCCTCGGTCCCTCACACTGGCGAATTAACACACAAATTGCGTCGCCATGAATTACTATGTCTTCTATGACATCTACTTTTAAATCGAGTAACGTTTCTATGGAAACGACAGGATTTTCTTTTGGGATACGAGTATCTCCATTCCGATGCACTATTCCTTCTTTTCTGCATCCCTCGCTCCCTCACACTGGCGAATTAACACACAAATTGCGTCGCCATGAATTACTATGTCTTCTATGACATCTCCTTTTAAATCGAGTAACGTTTCTATGGAAACGACAGGATTTTCTTTTGGGATACGAGTATCTCTTTTCCGATGCACTATTCCTTCTTTTCTGCATCCCTCGCTCCCTCACACTGGCGAATTAACACAGAAATTGCGTCGCCATGAATTACTATGTCTTCAATGACATCTCCTTTTCAAATCGAGTAACGTTTCAATGGAAGCGACAGGATTTTCTTTTGGGATACGAGTATCTCCATTCCGATGCACTATTCCATCTTTTCTGCATCCCTCGCTCCCTCACACTGGCGAATTAACACAGAAATTGCGTCGCCATGAATTACTATGTCTTCTATGACATCTCCTTTTAATTCGAGTAACGTTTCTATGGAAACGACAGGATTTTCTTTTGGGATACGAGTATCTCCTTTCCGATGCACTATTCCTTCTTTTCTGCATCCCTCGCTCCCTCACACTGCCGAATTAACGCAGAAATTGCGTCTCCATGAATTACTATGTCTTCTATGACATCTCCTTTTAAATCGAGTAACGTTTCTATGCAAACGACAGGATTTTCTTTTGGGATACGAGTATCTCCTTTCCGATGCACTATTCCTTCCTTTCTGCATCACTCGCTCCCTCACACTGGTGAATTAACACACAAATTGCGTCGCCATGAATTACTATGTCTTCTATGACATCTCCTTTTAAATCGAGTAACGTTTCTATGGAAACCACAGGATTTTCCTTTGGGATACGAGTGTCTTCTTTCCGATGCACTATTCCTTCTTTCCTGCATCCCTCGCTCCCTCACACTGGCGAATTAACATAGAAATTGCGTCGCCATGAATTACTATGTCTTCTGTGATATCTCCTTTTAAATCGAGTAACGTTTCTATGGAAACGACAGGATTTTCTTTTGGGATACGAGTATCTCCATTCCGATGCACTATTCCTTCTTTTCTGCATCCCTCGCTCCCTCACACTGGCGAATTAACGCAGAAATTGCGTCGCCATGAATTACTATGTCTTCTATGACATCTCCTTTTAAATCGAGTAACGTTTCAATGGAAGCGACAGGATTTTCTTTTGGGATACGAGTATCTCCTTTCCGATGCACTATTCCTTCTTTTCTGCATCCCTCGCTCCCTCACACTGGCGAATTAACACAGAAATGGCGTCGCCATGAATTACTATGTCTTCTATGACATCTCCTTTTAAATCGAGTAACGTTTCTATGGAAACGACAGGATTTTCTTTTCGGATACGAGTATCTCCCTTCCGATGCACTATTCCTTCTTTTCTGCATCCCTGGCTCCCTCACAGTGGCGAATTAACACACTAATTGCGTCGCCATGAATTACTATGTCTTCCATGACATCTCCTTTTAAATCGAGTAACGTTTCTATGGAAACGACAGGATTTTCTTTTGGGATACGAGTATCTCCATTCCGATGCACTATTCCTTCTTTTCTGCATCGCTCGCTCCCTCACATAGGCGAATTAACACAGAAATTGCGTCGGCATGAATTACTATGTTTTCTATGACATCTTCTTTTAAATTGATTTACGTTTCTATGGAAACGACAGGATTTTCTATCGGGATACGAGTATCTCCTTTCCGATGCATTATTCCTTCTTTTCTGCATCCCTCGCTCCCTCACACTGGCGAATTAACACAGAAATGGCGTCGCCATGAATTACTATGTCTTCTATGACATCCCCTTTTAAATCGAGTAACGTTTCTATGGAAACGACAGGATTTTCTTTTGGGATACGAGTATCTCCTTTCCGATTCCTATTCCTTCTTTTCTGCATCCCTTGCTCCCTCACACTGGCGAATTAACACAGAAATTGCGTCGCCATGAATTACTATGTCTTCTATGACATCTCCTTTTAAATCGAGTAACGTTTCTATGGAAACGACAGGATTTTCTTTTGGGATACGAGTATCTCCTTTCCGATGCACTATTCCTTCTTTTCTGCATCCCTCGCTCCCTCACACTGGCGAATTAACACACAAATTGCGTCGCCATGAATTACTATGTCTTCTATGACATCTCCTTTTAAATCGAGTAACGTTTCTATGGAAACGACAGGATTTTCTTTTGGGATACGAGTATCTCCATTCCGATGCACTATTCCATCTTTTCTCCATCGCTCGCTCCCTCACACTGGCGAATTAACACAGAAATTGCGTCGCCATGAATTACTATGTCTTCTATTACATCTTCTTCTAAATCGAGTAACGTTTCTATGGAAACGACAGGATTTTCTTTTGGGATACGTGTATCTCCTTTCCGATGCGCTATTCCTTCTTTTCAGCATCCCTCGCTCCCTCACACTGGCGAATTAACAAAGAAATGGCGTCGCCATGAATTACTATGTCTTCTATGACATCTCCTTTTAAATCGAGTAACGTTTCTATGGAAACGACAGGATTTTCTTTTCGGATACGAGTATCTCCTTTCCGATGCGCTATTCCTTCTTTTCTGCATCCCTCGCTCCCTCACACTGGCGTATTACCACACAAATTGCGTCGCCATGAACTACTATGTCTTCTATGACATCTCCTTTTAAATCGAGTAATGTTTCTTTGGAAACGATAGGATTTTCTTTTGAGATACGAGTATCTCCTTTCCGATGCACTATTCCTACTTTTCTGCATCCCTCGCTCCCTCACACTGGCGAATTAACAAAGAAATGGCGTCGCCATGAATTACTATGTCTTCTATGACATCTCCTTTTAAATCGAGTAACGGTTCTATGGAAACGACAGGATTTTCTTTTGGGATTCGAGTATCTCCTTTCCGATGCACTATTCCTTCTTTTCTGCATCCCTCGGTCCCTCACACTGGCGTATTACCACACAAATTGCGTCGCCATGAACTACTATGTCTTCTATGACATCTCCTTTTAAATCGAGTAATGTTTCTTTGGAAACGATAGGATTTTCTTTTGAGATACGAGTATCTCCTTTCCGATGCACTATTCCTACTTTTCTGCATCCCTCGCTCCCTCACACTGGCGAATTAACAAAGAAATGGCGTCGCCATGAATTACTATGTCTTCTATGACATCTCCTTTTAAATCGAGTAACGTTTCTATGGAAACGACAGGATTTTCTTTTGGGATACGAGTATCTCCTTTCCGATGCACTATTCCTTCTTTTCTGCCTCCCTCGGTCCCTCACACTGGCGAATTAACACACAAATTGCGTCGCCATGAATTACTATGTCTTCTATGACATCTACTTTTAAATCGAGTAACGTTTCTATGGAAACGACAGGATTTTCTTTTGGGATACGAGTATCTCCATTCCGATGCACTATTCCATCTTTTCTGCATCGCTCGCTCCCTCACACTGGCGAATTAACACAGAAATTGCGTCGCCATGAATTACTATGTCTTCTATGACATCTCTTTTTAAATCGAGTAACGTTTCTATGGAAACGACAGGATTTTCTTTTGGGATACGAGTATCTCCTTTCCGATGCGCTATTCCTTCTTTTCAGCATCCCTCGCTCCCTCACATTGGCGAATTAACACACAAATTGCGTCGCCATGTATTACTATGTCTTCTATGACATCTCCTTTTAAATCGAGTAACGTTTCTATGGAAACGACAGGATTTTCTTTTTGGATACGAGTATCTCCTTTCCGATGCGCTATTCCTTCTTTTCTGCATCCCTCGCTCCCTCACACTGGCGTATTACCACACAAATTGCGTCGCCATGAACTACTATGTTTTCTATGACATCTCCTTTTAAATCGAGTAATGTTTCTTTGGAAACGATAGGATTTTCTTTTGAGATACGAGTATCTCCTTTCCGATGCACTATTCCTACTTTTCTGCATCCCTCGCTCCCTCACACTGGCGAATTAACAAAGAAATGGCGTCGCCATGAATTACTATGTCTTCTATGACATCTCCTTTTAAATCGAGTAACGTTTCTATGGAAACGACAGGATTTTCTTTTGGGATACGAGTATCTCCTTTCCGATGCACTATTCCTTCTTTTCTGCATCCCTCGGTCCCTCACACTGGCGAATTAACACAGAAATTGCGTCGCCATGAATTACTATGTCTTCTATGACATCTTCTTTTAAATCGAGTAACGTTTCTATCAAAACGATAGGATTTTCTTTTGGGATACGAGTATCTAATTTCCGATGCACTATTCCTTCTTTTCTGCATCCCTCGCTCCCTCACACTGGCGAATAACAAGAGAAATGGCGTCGCCATGAATTACTATGTCTTCTATGACATCTCCTTTTAAATCGAGTAACGTTTCTATGGAAACGACAGGATTTTCTTTTGGGATACGAGTATCTGATTTCCGATGCACTATTCCTTCTTTTCTGCATCCCTCGCTCCCTCACACTGGCGAATAACAACAGAAATGGTGACGCCATGAATTACTATGTCTTCTATGACATCTCCTTTTAAATCGAGTAACGTTTCAATGGAAACGACAGGATTTTCTTTTGGGATACGAGTATCTCCTTTCCGATGCACTATTCCTTCTTTTCTGCATCCCTCGCTCCCTCACACTGGCGAATTAACACACAAATTGCGTCGCCATGAATTACTATGTCTTCTATGACATCTACTTTTAAATCGAGTAACGTTTCTATGGAAACGACAGGATTTTCTTTTGGGATATGAGTATCTCCATTCCGATGCACTATTCCATCTTTTCTGCATCGCTCGCTCCCTCACACTGGCGAATTAACACAGAAATTGCGTCGCCATGAATTACTATGTCTTCTATTACATCTTCTTCTAAATCGAGTAACGTTTCTATGGAAACGACAGGATTTTCTTTTGGGATACGTGTATCTCCTTTCCGATGCGCTATTCCTTCTTTTCAGCATCCCTCGCTCCCTCACACTGGCGAATTAACAAAGAAATGGCGTCGCCATGAATTACTATGTCTTCTATGACATCACCTTTTAAATCGAGTAATGTTTCTATGGAAACGACAGGATTTTCTTTTGGGATACGAGTATCTCCTTTCCGATGCACTATTCCATCATTTCTGCATCCCTCGCTCCCTCACACTGGCGAATTAACACAGAAATGGCGTCGCCATGATTTACTATGTCTTCTATGACATCTCCCTTTAAGTCGGGTAACGTTTCAATGGAAACGACAGGATTCTCTTTTGGGATCTGAGTATCTCCTTTCCGAAGCACTATTCCTTCTTTTCTCCATCCCTCGCTCCCTCACTTTGGCGAATTAACACACAAATTGCGTCGCCATGTATTACTATGTCTTCTATGACATCTCCTTTTAAATCGAGTAACGTTTCTTTGGAAACGACAGGTTTTTCTTTTCGGATACGAGTATCTCCTTTCCGATGCGCTATTCCTTCTTTTCTGCATCCCTCGCTCCCTCACACTGGCGTATTACCACACAAATTGCGTCGCCATGAACTACTATGTCTTCTATGACATCTCCTTTTAAATCGAGTAATGTTTCTTTGGAAACGATAGGATTTTCTTTTGGGATACGAGTATCTCCTTTCCGATGCACTATTCCTACTTTTCTGGATCCCTCGGTCCCTCACACTGGCGTATTACCACACAAATTGCGTCGCCATGAACTACTATGTCTTCTATGACATCTCCTTTTAAATCGAGTAATGTTTCTTTGGAAACGATAGGATTTTCTTTTGGGATACGAGTATCTCCTTTCCGATGCACTATTCCTACTTTTCTGGATCCCTCGGTCCCTCACACTGGCGTATTACCACACAAATTGCGTCGCCATGAACTACTATGTCTTCTATGACATCTCCTTTTAAATCGAGTAATGTTTCTTTGGAAACGACAGGTTTTTCTTTTCGGATACGAGTATCTCCTTTCCGATGCGCTATTCCTTCTTTTCTGCATCCCTCGCTCCCTCACACTGGCGTATTACCACACAAATTGCGTCGCCATGAACTACTATGTCTTCTATGACATCTCCTTTTAAATCGAGTAATGTTTCTTTGGAAACGATAGGATTTTCTTTTGGGATACGAGTATCTCCTTTCTGATGCACTATTCCTTCTTTTCTGCATCCCTCGGTCCCTCACACTGGCGTATTACCACACAAATTGCGTCGCCATGAACTACTATGTCTTCTATGACATCTCCTTTTAAATCGAGTAATGTTTCTTTGGAAACGATAGGATTTTCTTTTGGGATACGAGTATCTCCTTTCCGATGCACTATTCCTACTTTTCTGGATCCCTCGCTCCCTCACACTGGCGAATTAACAAAGAAATGGCGTCGCCATGAATTACTATGTCTTCTATGACATCTCCTTTTAAATAGAGTAACGTTTCTATGGAAACGACAGGATTTTCTTTTGGGATACGAGTATCTCCTTTCCGATGCACTATTCCTTCTTTTCTGCATCCCTCGCTCCCTCACACTGGCGAATTACCAAAGAAATGGCGTCGCCATGAATTACTATGTCTTCTATGACATCTCCTTTTAAATAGAGTAACGTTTCTATGGAAACGACAGGATTTTCTTTTGAGATACGAGTATCTCCTTTCCGATGCACTATTCCTTCTTTTCTGCATTCCTCGCTCCCTCACACTGGCGTATTAACACACAAATTGCGTCGCCATGAACTACTATGTCTTCTATGACATCTCCTTTTAAATCGAGTAACGTTTCCATGGAAACGATAGGATTTTTCTTTTGGGATACGCGTATCTGCTTTCCGATGCACTATTCCTTCTTTTCTGCATCCCTCGCTCCCTCACACTGGCGAATTAACAAAGAAATGGCGTCGCCAATTATTACTATGTCTTCTATGACATCTCCTTTTAAATCGAGTAACGTTTCTATGGAAACGACAGGATTTTCTTTTGGGATACGAGTATCTCCTTTCCGATGCACTATTCCTTCTTTTCTGCATCCCTCGCTCCCTCACACTGGCGAATTAACACAGAAATTGCGTCGCCATGAATTACTATGTCTTCTATTACATCTTCTTCTAAATCGAGTAACGTTTCTATGGAACCGACAGGATTTTCTTTTGGGATACGTGTATCTCCTTTCCGATGCGCTATTCCTTCTTTTCAGCATCCCTCGCTCCCTCACACTGGCGAATTAACAAAGAAATGGCGTCGCCATGAATTACTATGTCTTCTATGACATCTCCTTTTAAATCGAGTAACGTTTCTATGGAAACGACAGGATTTTCTTTTCGGATACGAGTATCTCCTTTCCGATGCGCTATTCCTTCTTTTCTGCATCCCTCGCTCCCTCACACTGGCGTATTACCACACAAATTGCGTCGCCATGAACTACTATGTCTTCTATGACATCTCCTTTTAAATCGAGTAATGTTTCTTTGGAAACGATAGGATTTTCTTTTGAGATACGAGTATCTCCTTTCCGATGCACTATTCCTACTTTTCTGCATCCCTCGCTCCCTCACACTGGCGAATTAACAAAGAAATGGCGTCGCCATGAATTACTATGTCTTCTATGACATCTCCTTTTAAATCGAGTAACGTTTCTATGGAAACGACAGGATTTTCTTTTGGGATACGAGTATCTCCTTTCCGATGCACTATTCCTTCTTTTCTGCATCCCTCGGTCCCTCACACTGGCGTATTACCACACAAATTGCGTCGCCATGAACTACTATGTCTTCTATGACATCTCCTTTTAAATCGAGTAATGTTTCTTTGGAAACGATAGGATTTTCTTTTGAGATACGAGTATCTCCTTTCCGATGCACTATTCCTACTTTTCTGCATCCCTCGCTCCCTCACACTGGCGAATTAACAAAGAAATGGCGTCGCCATGAATTACTATGTCTTCTATGACATCTCCTTTTAAATCGAGTAACGTTTCTATGGAAACGACAGGATTTTCTTTTGGGATACGAGTATCTCCTTTCCGATGCACTATTCCTTCTTTTCTGCCTCCCTCGGTCCCTCACACTGGCGAATTAACACACAAATTGCGTCGCCATGAATTACTATGTCTTCTATGACATCTACTTTTAAATCGAGTAACGTTTCTATGGAAACGACAGGATTTTCTTTTGGGATACGAGTATCTCAATTCCGATGCACTATTCCATCTTTTCTGCATCGCTCGCTCCCTCACACTGGCGAATTAACACAGAAATTGCGTCGCCATGAATTACTATGTCTTCTATGACATCTCCTTTTAAATCGAGTAACGTTTCTATGGAAACGACAGGATTTTCTTTTGGGATACGAGTATCTCCTTTCCGATGCGCTATTCCTTCTTTTCAGCATCCCTCGCTCCCTCACATTGGCGAATTAACACACAAATTGCGTCGCCATGTATTACTATGTCTTCTATGACATCTCCTTTTAAATCGAGTAACGTTTCTATGGAAACGACAGGATTTTCTTTTCGGATACGAGTATCTCCTTTCCGATGCGCTATTCCTTCTTTTCTGCATCCCTCGCTCCCTCACACTGGCGTATTACCACACAAATTGCGTCGCCATGAACTACTATGTCTTCTATGACATCTCCTTTTAAATCGAGTAATGTTTCTTTGGAAACGATAGGATTTTCTTTTGAGATACGAGTATCTCCTTTCCGATGCACTATTCCTACTTTTCTGCATCCCTCGCTCCCTCACACTGGCGAATTAACAAAGAAATGGCGTCGCCATGAATTACTATGTCTTCTATGACATCTCCTTTTAAATCGAGTAACGTTTCTATGGAAACGACAGGATTTTCTTTTGGGATACGAGTATCTCCTTTCCGATGCACTATTCCTTCTTTTCTGCATCCCTCGGTCCCTCACACTGGCGAATTAACACAGAAATTGCGTCGCCATGAATTACTATGTCTTCTATGACATCTTCTTTTAAATCGAGTAACGTTTCTATCAAAACGATAGGATTTTCTTTTGGGATACGAGTATCTAATTTCCGATGCACTATTCCTTCTTTTCTGCATCCCTCGCTCCCTCACACTGGCGAATAACAAGAGAAATGGCGTCGCCATGAATTACTATGTCTTCTATGACATCTCCTTTTAAATCGAGTAACGTTTCTATGGAAACGACAGGATTTTCTTTTGGGATACGAGTATCTGATTTCCGATGCACTATTCCTTCTTTTCTGCATCCCTCGCTCCCTCACACTGGCGAATAACAACAGAAATGGTGACGCCATGAATTACTATGTCTTCTATGACATCTCCTTTTAAATCGAGTAACGTTTCAATGGAAACGACAGGATTTTCTTTTGGGATACGAGTATCTCCTTTCCGATGCACTATTCCTTCTTTTCTGCATCCCTCGCTCCCTCACACTGGCGAATTAACACACAAATTGCGTCGCCATGAATTACTATGTCTTCTATGACATCTACTTTTAAATCGAGTAACGTTTCTATGGAAACGACAGGATTTTCTTTTGGGATATGAGTATCTCCATTCCGATGCACTATTCCATCTTTTCTGCATCGCTCGCTCCCTCACACTGGCGAATTAACACAGAAATTGCGTCGCCATGAATTACTATGTCTTCTATTACATATTCTTCTAAATCGAGTAACGTTTCTATGGAAACGACAGGATTTTCTTTTGGGATACGTGTATCTCCTTTCCGATGCGCTATTCCTTCTTTTCAGCATCCCTCGCTCCCTCACACTGGCGAATTAACAAAGAAATGGCGTCGCCATGAATTACTATGTCTTCTATGACATCACCTTTTAAATCGAGTAATGTTTCTATGGAAACGACAGGATTTTCATTTGGGATACGAGTATCTCCTTTCCCATGCACTATTCCTTCATTTCTGCATCCCTCGCTCCCTCACACTGGCGAATTAACACAGAAATGGCGTCGCCATGATTTACTATGTCTTCTATGACATCTCCCTTTAAGTCGGGTAACGTTTCAATGGAAACGACAGGATTCTCTTTTGGGATCTGAGTATCTCCTTTCCGAAGCACTATTCCTTCTTTTCTCCATCCCTCGCTCCCTCACTTTGGCGAATTAACACACAAATTGCGTCGCCATGTATTACTATGTCTTCTATGACATCTCCTTTTAAATCGAGTAACGTTTCTTTGGAAACGACAGGTTTTTCTTTTCGGATACGAGTATCTCCTTTCCGATGCGCTATTCCTTCTTTTCTGCATCCCTCGCTCCCTCACACTGGCGTATTACCACACAAATTGCGTCGCCATGAACTACTATGTCTTCTATGACATCTCCTTTTAAATCGAGTAATGTTTCTTTGGAAACGATAGGATTTTCTTTTGGGATACGAGTATCTCCTTTCCGATGCACTATTCCTACTTTTCTGGATCCCTCGCTCCCTCACACTGGCGAATTAACAAAGAAATGGCGTCGCCATGAATTACTATGTCTTCTATGACATCTCCTTTTAAATCGAGTAACGTTTCTATGGAAACGACAGGATTTTCTTTTGGGATACGAGTATCTCCTTTCCGATGCACTATTCCTTCTTTTCTGCATCCCTCGCTCCCTCACACTGGCGAATTACCAAAGAAATGGCGTCGCCATGAATTACTATGTCTTCTATGACATCTCCTTTTAAATCGAGTAACGTTTCTATGGAAACGATAGGATTTTCTTTTCGGATACGAGTATCTCCTTTCCGATGCACTATTCCTTCTTTTCTGCATTCCTCGCTCCCTCACACTGGCGTATTAACACACAAATTGCGTCGCCATGAACTACTATGTCTTCTATGACATCTCCTTTTAAATCGAGTAACGTTTCCATGGAAACGATAGGATTTTTCTTTTGGGATACGCGTATCTCCTTTCCGATGCACTATTCCTTCTTTTCTGCATCCCTCGCTCCCTCACACTGGCGAATTAACAAAGAAATGGCGTCGCCAAGAATTACTATGTCTTCTATGACATCTCCTTTCAAATCGAGTAACGTTTCTATGGAAACGACAGGATTTTCTTTTGGGATACGAGTATCTCCTTTCCGATGCACTATTCCTTCTTTTCTGCATCCCTCGCTCCCTCACACTGGCGAATTAACACAGAAATGGCGTCGCCATGAATTACTATGTCTTTTATGACATCTCCTTTTAAATCGGGTAACGTTTCAATGGAAATGACAGGATTTCCTTTTGGGATACGAGTATCTCCTTTCCGATGCACTATTCGTTCTTTTCTGCATCCCTCGCTCCCTCACAGTGGCGAATTAACACAGAAATGGCGTCGCCATGAATTACTATGTCTTCTATGACATCTCCTTTTAAATCGAGTAACGTTTCTATGGAAAGGGAAGGATTTTCTTTTGGGATACGAGTATCTCCATTCCGACGCACTATTACTTCTTTCTGCATCCCTCGCTCCCTCACACTGGCGAATTAACACAGAAATTGCGTCGCCATGAATTACTATGTCTTCTATGACATGTCCTTTTAAATCGAGTAACGTTACTATGGAAATGGTAGGATTTTCTTTTGGGATACGAGTATCTCCTTTCTGATGCACTATTCCTTCTTTTCTGCATCCCTCGCTCCCTCACACTGGCGAATTAACACAGAAATGGCGTCGCCATGAATTACTATGTCTTCTATGACATCTCCTTTTAAATCGAGTAACGTTCATATGGAAACGACAGGATTTTCTTTTCGGATACGAGTATATCCTTTCCGACGCACTATTCCTTCTTTTCTGCATCCCTCGCTCCCTCACACTGGCGAATTAACACAGAAATGGCGTCGCCATGAATTACTATGTCTTCTATGACATCTCCTTTTAAATCGGGTAACGTTTCAATGGAAACGACAGGATTTTCTTTTGGGATACGAGTATCTCCTTTCCGATGCACTATTCCTTCTCTTCTGCATCCCTCGCTCCCTCACACTGGCGAATTAACACAGAAATTGCGTCGCCATGAATTACTATGTCTTCTTTGACATCTCCTTTTAAATCGAGCAACGTTTCTATGGAAACGACAGGATTTTCTTTTGGGATACGAGTATCTCCTTTCCGATGCACTATTCCTTCTTTTCTGCATCCCTCGCTCCCTCACACTGGCGACTTAACACACAAATTGCGTCGCCATGAATTACTATGTCTTCTATGGCATCTCCTTTTAAATCGGGTAACGTTTCAATGCAAACGACAGGATTTTCTTTTGGGATACGAGTATCTCCTTTCCGATGCACTATTCCTTCTTTTCTGCATCCCTCGCTCCCTCACACTGCCGAATTAACGCAGAAATTGCGTCGCCATGAATTACTATGTCTTCTATGACATCTCCTTTTAAATCGAGTAACGTTTCAATGCAGACGACAGGATTTTCTTTTGGGATACGAGTACCTCCTTTCCGATGCACTATTCCTTCTTTTCTGCATCCCTGGCTCCCTCACAGTGGCGAATTAACACACAAATTGCGTCGCCATGAATTACTATGTCTTCCATGACATCTCCTTTTAAATCGAGCAACGTTTCTATGGAAACGACAGGATTTTCTTTTGGGATACGAGTATCTCCATTCCGATGCACTATTCCTTCTTTTCTGCATCCCTCGCTCCCTCACACTGGCGAATTAACACAGAAATTGCGTCGCCATGAATTACTATGTCTTCAATGACATCTCCTTTTAAATCGAGTAACGTTTCTATGGAAACGAAAGGATTTTCTTTTGGGATACGAGTATCTCCTTTCCGATGCACTATTCCTTCTTTTCTGCATCCCTCGCTCCCTCACACTGGTGAATTAACACACAAATTGCGTCGCCATGAATTACTATGTCTTCTATGACATCTCCTTTTAAATCGAGTAACGTTTCTATGGAAACGACAGGATTTTCTTTTGGGATACGAGTGTCTTCTTTCCGATGCACTATTCCTTCTTTCCTGCATCCCTCGCTCCCTCACACTGGCGAATTAACATAGAAATTGCGTCGCCATGAATTACTATGTCTTCTGTGATATCTCCTTTTAAATCGAGTAACGTTTCTATGGAAACGACAGGATTTTCTTTTGGGATACGAGTATCTCCATTCCGATGCACTATTCCTTCTTTTCTGCATCCCTCGCTCCCTCACACTGGCGAATTAACACAGAAATTGCGTCGCCATGAATTACTATGTCTTCTATGACATCTCCTTTTAAATCGAGTAACGTTTCAATGGAAGCGACAGGATTTTCTTTTGGGATACGAGTATCTCCTTTCCGATGCACTATTCCTTCTTTTCTGCATCCCTCGCTCCCTCACACTGGCGAATTAACACAGAAATGGCGTCGCCATGAATTACTATGTCTTCTATGACATCTCCTTTTAAATCGAGTAACGTTTCTATGGAAACGACAGGATTTTCTTTTCGGATACGAGTATCTCCTTTCCGATGCACTATTCCTTCTTTTCTGCAACCCTCGCTCCCTCACACTGGCGAATTAACACAGAAATGGCGTCGCCATGAATTACTATGTCTTCTATGACATCTCCTTTTAAATCGGGTAACGTTTCAATGGAAACGACAGGATTTTCATTCTGGATACGAGTATCTCCTTTCCGATGCACTATTCCTTCTTTTCTGCATCCCTGGCTCCCTCACAGTGGCGAATTAACACACAAATTGCGTCGCCATGAATTACTATGTCTTCCATGACATCTCCTTTTAAATCGAGTAACGTTTCTATGGAAACGACAGGATTTTCTTTTGGGATACGAGTATCTGATTTCCGATGCACTATTCCTTCTTTTCTGCATCCCTCGCTCCCTCACACTGGCGAATAACAACAGAAATGGTGACGCCATGAATTACTATGTCTTCTATGACATCTCCTTTTAAATCGAGTAACGTTTCAATGGAAACGAGAGGATTTTCTTTTGGGATACGAGTATCCTCTTTCCGATGCACTATTCCTTCTTTTCTGCATCCCTCGCTCCCTCACACTGGCGAATTAACACACAAATTGCGTCGCCATGAATTACTATGTCTTCTATGACATCTCCTTTCAAATCGAGTAACGTTTCTATGGAAACGACAGGATTTTCTTTTGGGATACGAGTATCTCCATTCCGATGCACTATTCCATCTTTTCTGCATCGCTCGCACCCTCACACTGGCGAATTAACACAGAAATTGCGTCGCCATGAATTACTATGTCTTCTATTACATCTTCTTCTAAATCGAGTAACGTTTCTATGGAAACGACAGGATTTTCTTTTGGGATACGAGTATCTCCTTTCCGATGCACTATTCCTTCTTTTCAGCATCCCTCGCTCCCTCACACTGGCGAATTAACAAAGAAATGGCGTCGCCATGAATAACTATGTCTTCTACGACATCTCCTCTTAAATCGAGTAACGTTTCTATGGAAACGACAGGATTTTCTTTTGGGATACGAGTATCTCCTTTCCGATGCACTATTCCTTCTTTTCTGCATCCCTCGCTCCCTCACACTGGCGAATTAACACAGAAATGGCGTCGCCATGAATTACTATGTCTTCTATGACATCTCCTTTTAAATCGAGTAGCGTTTCAATGGAAACGACAGGATTTTCTTTTGGGATACGAGTATCTCCTTTCCGATGCACTATTCCTTCTTTTCTGCATCCCTCGCTCCCTCACACTGGCGAATTAACACAGAAATGGCGTCGCCATGAATTACTATGTCTTCTATGACATCTCCCTTTAAGTCGGGTAACGTTTCAATGGAAACGACAGGATTCTCTTTTGGGATCTGAGTATCTCCTTTCCGATGCACTATTCCTTCTTTTCTCCATCCCTCGCTCCCTCACATTGGCGAATTAACACACAAATTGCGTCGCCATGTATTACTATGTCTTCTATGACATCTCCTTTTAAATCGAGTAACGTTTCTATGGAAACGACAGGATTTTCTTTTCGGATACGAGTATCTCCTTTCCGATGCGCTATTCCTTCTTTTCTGCATCCCTCGCTCCCTCACACTGGCGTATTACCACACAAATTGCGTCGCCATGAACTACTATGTCTTCTATGACATCTCCTTATAAATCGAGTAATGTTTCTTTGGAAACGATAGGATTTTCTTTTGGGATACGAGTATCTCCTTTCCGATGCACTATTCCTTCTTTTCTGCATCCCTCGCTCCCTCACACTGGCGAATTAACACAGAAATGGCGTCGCCATGAATTACTATGTCTTCTATGACATCTCCCTTTAAGTCGGGTAACATTTCAATGGAAACGACAGGATTCTCTTTTGGGATCTGAGTATCTCCTTTCCGATGCACTATTCCTTCTTTTCTCCATCCCTCGCTCCCTCACATTGGCGAATTAACACACGAATTGCGTCGCCATGAATTACAATGTCTTCTATGACATCTCCTTTTAAATCGAGTAACGTTTCTATGGAAACGACAGGATTTTCTTTTCGGATACGAGTATCTCCTTTCCGATGCGCTATTCCTTCTTTTCTGCATCCCTCGCTCCCTCACACTGGCGTATTACCACACAAATTGCGTCGCCATGAACTACTATGTCTTCTATGACATCTCCTTATAAATCGAGTAATGTTTCTTTGGAAACGATAGGATTTTCTTTTGGGATACGAGTATCTCCTTTCCGATGCACTATTCCTACTTTTCTGCATCCCTCGCTCCCTCACACTGGCGAATTAACAAAGAAATGGCGTCGCCATGAATTACTATGTCTTCTATGACATCTCCTTTTAAATCGAGTAACGTTTCTATGGAAACGACAGGATTTTCTTTTGGGATACGAGTATCTCCTTTCCGATGCACTATTCCTTCTTTTCTGCATCCCTCGCTCCCTCACACTGGCGAAT
This sequence comes from Schistocerca piceifrons, assembly GCF_021461385.2. Taxonomy (NCBI): domain Eukaryota; kingdom Metazoa; phylum Arthropoda; class Insecta; order Orthoptera; family Acrididae; genus Schistocerca; species Schistocerca piceifrons. The sequence goes on along the minus strand of NW_025728975.1, from coordinate 26,551 downwards.
TAACAAAGAAATGGCGTCGCCATGAATTACTATGTCTTCTATGACATCTCCTTTTAAATCGAGTAACGTTTCTATGGAAACGATAGGATTTTCTTTTGGGATACGAGTATCTCCTTTCCGATGCACTATTCCTTCTTTTCTGCATCCCTCGCTCCCTCACACTGGCGAATTAACACAGAAATGGCGTCGCCATGAATTACTATGTCTTCTATGACATCTCCCTTTAAGTCGGGTAACATTTCAATGGAAACGACAGGATTCTCTTTTGGGATCTGAGTATCTCCTTTCCGATGCACTATTCCTTCTTTTCTCCATCCCTCGCTCCCTCACACTGGCGAATTAACACAGAAATGGCGTCGCCATGAATTACTATGTCTTCTATGACATCTCCCTTTAAGTCGGGTAACATTTCAATGGAAACGACAGGATTCTCTTTTGGGATCTGAGTATCTCCTTTCCGATGCACTATTCCTTCTTTTCTCCATCCCTCGCTCCCTCACATTGGCGAATTAACACACAAATTGCGTCGCCATGTATTACTATGTCTTCTATGACATCTCCTTTCAAATCGAGTAACGTTTCTATGGAAACGACAGGATTTTCTTTTCGGATACGAGTATCTCCTTTCCGATGCGCTATTCCTTCTTTTCTGCATCCCTCGCTCCCTCACACTGGCGTATTACCACACAAATTGCGTCGCCATGAACTACTATGTCTTCTATGACATCTCCTTATAAATCGAGTAATGTTTCTTTGGAAACGATAGGATTTTCTTTTGGGATACGAGTATCTCCTTTCCGATGCACTATTCCGGGTGAATTATGGATTAATAGAGAAAGATATAGAGGTGTTAATATATTTTGCTCCCTCACACTGGCGAATTAACAAAGAAATGGCGTCGCCATGAATTACTATGTCTTCTATGACATCTCCTTTTAAATCGAGTAACGTTTCTATGGAAACGACAGGATTTTCTTTTGGGATACGAGTATCTCCTTTCCGATGCACTATTCCTTCTTTTCTGCATCCCTCGCTCCCTCACACTGGCGAATTAACAAAGAAATGGCGTCGCCATGAATTACTATGTCTTCTATGACATCTCCTTTTAAATCGAGTAACGTTTCTATGGAAACGATAGGATTTTCTTTTGGGATACGAGTATCTCCTTTCCGATGCACTATTCCTTCTTTTCTGCATCCCTCGCTCCCTCACACTGGCGAATTAACAAAGAAATGGCGTCGCCATGAATTACTATGTCTTCTATGACATATCCTTTTAAATCGAGTAACGTTTCTATGGAAACGATAGGATTTTCTTTTGGGATACGAGTATCTCCTTTCCGATGCACTATTCCTTCTTTTCTGCATCCCTCGCTCCCTCACACTGGCGAATTAACACAGAAATGGCGTCGCCATGAATTACTATGTCTTCTATGACATCTCCCTTTAAGTCGGGTAACATTTCAATGGAAACGACAGGATTCTCTTTTGGGATCTGAGTATCTCCTTTCCGATGCACTATTCCTTCTTTTCTCCATCCCTCGCTCCCTCACATTGGCGAATTAACACACAAATTGCGTCGCCATGTATTACTATGTCTTCTATGACATCTCCTTTTAAATCGAGTAACGTTTCTATGGAAACGACAGGATTTTCTTTTCGGATACGAGTATCTCCTTTCCGATGCGCTATTCCTTCTTTTCTGCATCCCTCGCTCCCTCACACTGGCGTATTACCACACAAATTGCGTCGCCATGAACTACTATGTCTTCTATGACATCTCCTTATAAATCGAGTAATGTTTCTTTGGAAACGATAGGATTTTCTTTTGGGATACGAGTATCTCCTTTCCGATGCACTATTCCTACTTTTCTGCATCCCTCGCTCCCTCACACTGGCGAATTAACAAAGAAATGGCGTCGCCATGAATTACTATGTCTTCTATGACATCTCCTTTTAAATCGAGTAACGTTTCTATGGAAACGACAGGATTTTCTTTTGGGATACGAGTATCTCCTTTCCGATGCACTATTCCTTCTTTTCTGCATCCCTCGCTCCCTCACACTGGCGAATTAACACAGAAATGGCGTCGCCATGAATTACTATGTCTTCTATGACATCTCCCTTTAAGTCGGGTAACGTTTCAATGGAAACGACAGGATTCTCTTTTGGGATCTGAGTATCTCCTTTCCGATGCACTATTCCTTCTTTTCTCCATCCCTCGCTCCCTCACATTGGCGAATTAACACACAAATTGCGTCGCCATGTATTACTATGTCTTCTATGACATCTCCTTTTAAATCGAGTAACGTTTCTATGGAAACGACAGGATTTTCTTTTGGGATACGAGTATCTCCTTTCCGATGCGCTATTCCTTCTTTTCTGCATCCCTCGCTCCCTCACACTGGCGAATTAACACAGAAATGGCGTCGCCATGAATTACTATGTCTTCTATGACATCTCCCTTTAAGTCGGGTAACGTTTCTATGGGAACGACAGGATTTTCTTTTGGGATACGAGTATCTCCTTTCCGATGCACTATTCCTTCTTTTCTGCATCCCTCGCTCCCTCACATTGGCGAATTAACACACAAATTGCGTCGCCATGTATTACTATGTCTTCTATGACATCTCCTTTTAAATCGAGTAACGTTTCTATGGAAACGACAGGATTTTCTTTTCGGATACGAGTATCTCCTTTCCGATGCGCTATTCCTTCTTTTCTGCATCCCTCGCTCCCTCACACTGGCGAATTAACACAGAAATGGCGTCGCCATGAATTACTATGTCTTCTATGACATCTCCCTTTAAGTCGGGTAACGTTTCTATGGGAACGACAGGATTTTCTTTTGGGATACGAGTATCTCCTTTCCGATGCACTATTCCTTCTTTTCTGCATCCCTCGCTCCCTCACATTGGCGAATTAACACACAAATTGCGTCGCCATGTATTACTATGTCTTCTATGACATCTCCTTTTAAATCGAGTAACGTTTCTATGGAAACGACAGGATTTTCTTTTCGGATACGAGTATCTCCTTTCCGATGCGCTATTCCTTCTTTTCTGCATCCCTCGCTCCCTCACACTGGCGTATTACCACACAAATTGCGTCGCCATGAACTACTATGTCTTCTATGACATCTCCTTATAAATCGAGTAATGTTTCTTTGGAAACGATAGGATTTTCTTTTGGGATACGAGTATCTCCTTTCCGATGCACTATTCCTACTTTTCTGCATCCCTCGCTCCCTCACACTGGCGAATTAACAAAGAAATGGCGTCGCCATGAATTACTATGTCTTCTATGACATCTCCTTTTAAATCGAGTAACGTTTCTATGGAAACGACAGGATTTTCTTTTGGGATACGAGTATCTCCTTTCCGATGCACTATTCCTTCTTTTCTGCATCCCTCGCTCCCTCACACTGGCGAATTAACACAGAAATGGCGTCGCCATGAATTACTATGTCTTCTATGACATCTCCCTTTAAGTCGGGTAACGTTTCAATGGAAACGACAGGATTCTCTTTTGGGATCTGAGTATCTCCTTTCCGATGCACTATTCCTTCTTTTCTCCATCCCTCGCTCCCTCACATTGGCGAATTAACACACAAATTGCGTCGCCATGTATTACTATGTCTTCTATGACATCTCCTTTTAAATCGAGTAACGTTTCTATGGAAACGACAGGATTTTCTTTTCGGATACGAGTATCTCCTTTCCGATGCGCTATTCCTTCTTTTCTGCATCCCTCGCTCCCTCACACTGGCGTATTACCACACAAATTGCGTCGCCATGAACTACTATGTCTTCTATGACATCTCCTTATAAATCGAGTAATGTTTCTTTGGAAACGATAGGATTTTCTTTTGGGATACGAGTATCTCCTTTCCGATGCACTATTCCTACTTTTGTGCATCCCTCGCTCCCTCACACTGGCGAATTAACAAAGAAATGGCGTCGCCATGTATTACTATGTCTTCTATGACATCTCCTTTTAAATCGAGTAACGTTTCTATGGAAACGACAGGATTTTCTTTTCGGATACGAGTATCTCCTTTCCGATGCGCTATTCCTTCTTTTCTGCATCCCTCGCTCCCTCACACTGGCGTATTACCACACAAATTGCGTCGCCATGAACTACTATGTCTTCTATGACATCTCCTTATAAATCGAGTAATGTTTCTTTGGAAACGATAGGATTTTCTTTTGGGATACGAGTATCTCCTTTCCGATGCACTATTCCTACTTTTCTGCATCCCTCGCTCCCTCACACTGGCGAATTAACACAGAAATGGCGTCGCCATGAATTACTATGTCTTCTATGACATCTCCCTTTAAGTCGGGTAACGTTTCTATGGGAACGACAGGATTTTCTTTTGGGATACGAGTATCTCCTTTCCGATGCACTATTCCTTCTTTTCTGCATCCCTCGCTCCCTCACATTGGCGAATTAACACACAAATTGCGTCGCCATGTATTACTATGTCTTCTATGACATCTCCTTTTAAATCGAGTAACGTTTCTATGGAAACGACAGGATTTTCTTTTCGGATACGAGTATCTCCTTTCCGATGCGCTATTCCTTCTTTTCTGCATCCCTCGCTCCCTCACACTGGCGTATTACCACACAAATTGCGTCGCCATGAACTACTATGTCTTCTATGACATCTCCTTATAAATCGAGTAATGTTTCTTTGGAAACGATAGGATTTTCTTTTGGGATACGAGTATCTCCTTTCCGATGCACTATTCCTACTTTTCTGCATCCCTCGCTCCCTCACACTGGCGAATTAACAAAGAAATGGCGTCGCCATGAATTACTATGTCTTCTATGACATCTCCTTTTAAATCGAGTAACGTTTCTATGGAAACGACAGGATTTTCTTTTGGGATACGAGTATCTCCTTTCCGATGCACTATTCCTTCTTTTCTGCATCCCTCGCTCCCTCACACTGGCGAATTAACACAGAAATGGCGTCGCCATGAATTACTATGTCTTCTATGACATCTCCCTTTAAGTCGGGTAACGTTTCAATGGAAACGACAGGATTCTCTTTTGGGATCTGAGTATCTCCTTTCCGATGCACTATTCCTTCTTTTCTCCATCCCTCGCTCCCTCACATTGGCGAATTAACACACAAATTGCGTCGCCATGTATTACTATGTCTTCTATGACATCTCCTTTTAAATCGAGTAACGTTTCTATGGAAACGACAGGATTTTCTTTTCGGATACGAGTATCTCCTTTCCGATGCGCTATTCCTTCTTTTCTGCATCCCTCGCTCCCTCACACTGGCGTATTACCACACAAATTGCGTCGCCATGAACTACTATGTCTTCTATGACATCTCCTTATAAATCGAGTAATGTTTCTTTGGAAACGATAGGATTTTCTTTTGGGATACGAGTATCTCCTTTCCGATGCACTATTCCTACTTTTCTGCATCCCTCGCTCCCTCACACTGGCGAATTAACAAAGAAATGGCGTCGCCATGAATTACTATGTCTTCTATGACATCTCCTTTTAAATCGAGTAACGTTTCTATGGAAACGACAGGATTTTCTTTTGGGATACGAGTATCTCCTTTCCGATGCACTATTCCTTCTTTTCTGCATCCCTCGCTCCCTCACACTGGCGAATTAACACAGAAATGGCGTCGCCATGAATTACTATGTCTTCTATGACATCTCCCTTTAAGTCGGGTAACGTTTCAATGGAAACGACAGGATTCTCTTTTGGGATCTGAGTATCTCCTTTCCGATGCACTATTCCTTCTTTTCTCCATCCCTCGCTCCCTCACATTGGCGAATTAACACACAAATTGCGTCGCCATGTATTACTATGTCTTCTATGACATCTCCTTTTAAATCGAGTAACGTTTCTATGGAAACGACAGGATTTTCTTTTCGGATACGAGTATCTCCTTTCCGATGCGCTATTCCTTCTTTTCTGCATCCCTCGCTCCCTCACACTGGCGTATTACCACACAAATTGCGTCGCCATGAACTACTATGTCTTCTATGACATCTCCTTTTAAATCGAGTAACGTTTCTATGGAAACGACAGGATTTTCTTTTGGGATACGAGTATCTCCTTTCCGATGCGCTATTCCTTCTTTTCTGCATCCCTCGCTCCCTCACACTGGCGAATTAACACAGAAATGGCGTCGCCATGAATTACTATGTCTTCTATGACATCTCCCTTTAAGTCGGGTAACGTTTCTATGGGAACGACAGGATTTTCTTTTGGGATACGAGTATCTCCTTTCCGATGCACTATTCCTTCTTTTCTGCATCCCTCGCTCCCTCACATTGGCGAATTAACACACAAATTGCGTCGCCATGTATTACTATGTCTTCTATGACATCTCCTTTTAAATCGAGTAACGTTTCTATGGAAACGGCAGGATTTTCTTTTCGGATACGAGTATCTCCTTTCCGATGCGCTATTCCTTCTTTTCTGCATCCCTCGCTCCCTCACACTGGCGTATTACCACACAAATTGCGTCGCCATGAACTACTATGTCTTCTATGACATCTCCTTATAAATCGAGTAATGTTTCTTTGGAAACGATAGGATTTTCTTTTGGGATACGAGTATCTCCTTTCCGATGCACTATTCCTACTTTTCTGCATCCCTCGCTCCCTCACACTGGCGAATTAACAAAGAAATGGCGTCGCCATGAATTACTATGTCTTCTATGACATCTCCTTTTAAATCGAGTAACGTTTCTATGGAAACGACAGGATTTTCTTTTGGGATACGAGTATCTCCTTTCCGATGCACTATTCCTTCTTTTCTGCATCCCTCGCTCCCTCACACTGGCGAATTAACACAGAAATGGCGTCGCCATGAATTACTATGTCTTCTATGACATCTCCCTTTAAGTCGGGTAACGTTTCAATGGAAACGACAGGATTCTCTTTTGGGATCTGAGTATCTCCTTTCCGATGCACTATTCCTTCTTTTCTCCATCCCTCGCTCCCTCACATTGGCGAATTAACACACAAATTGCGTCGCCATGTATTACTATGTCTTCTATGACATCTCCTTTTAAATCGAGTAACGTTTCTATGGAAACGACAGGATTTTCTTTTCGGATACGAGTATCTCCTTTCCGATGCGCTATTCCTTCTTTTCTGCATCCCTCGCTCCCTCACACTGGCGTATTACCACACAAATTGCGTCGCCATGAACTACTATGTCTTCTATGACATCTCCTTATAAATCGAGTAATGTTTCTTTGGAAACGATAGGATTTTCTTTTGGGATACGAGTATCTCCTTTCCGATGCACTATTCCTACTTTTCTGCATCCCTCGCTCCCTCACACTGGCGAATTAACAAAGAAATGGCGTCGCCATGTATTACTATGTCTTCTATGACATCTTCTTCTAAATCGAGTAACGTTTCTATGGAAACGACAGGATTTTCTTTTGGGATACGAGTATCTCCTTTCCGATGCACTATTCCTTCTTTTCTGCATCCCTCGCTCCCTCACACTGGCGAATTAACACAGAAATGGCGTCGCCATGAATTACTATGTCTTCTATGACATCTCCCTTTAAGTCGGGTAACGTTTCAATGGAAACGACAGGATTCTCTTTTGGGATCTGAGTATCTCCTTTCCGATGCACTATTCCTTCTTTTCTCCATCCCTCGCTCCCTCACATTGGCGAATTAACACACAAATTGCGTCGCCATGTATTACTATGTCTTCTATGACATCTCCTTTTAAATCGAGTAACGTTTCTATGGAAACGACAGGATTTTCTTTTCGGATACGAGTATCTCCTTTCCGATGCGCTATTCCTTCTTTTCTGCATCCCTCGCTCCCTCACACTGGCGTATTACCACACAAATTGCGTCGCCATGAACTACTATGTCTTCTATGACATCTCCTTATAAATCGAGTAATGTTTCTTTGGAAACGATAGGATTTTCTTTTGGGATACGAGTATCTCCTTTCCGATGCACTATTCCTACTTTTCTGCATCCCTCGCTCCCTCACACTGGCGAATTAACAAAGAAATGGCGTCGCCATGAATTACTATGTCTTCTATGACATCTCCTTTTAAATCGAGTAACGTTTCTATGGAAACGACAGGATTTTCTTTTGGGATACGAGTATCTCCTTTCCGATGCACTATTCCTTCTTTTCTGCATCCCTCGCTCCCTCACACTGGCGAATTACCAAAGAAATGGCGTCGCCATGAATTACTATGTCTTCTATGACATCTCCTTTTAAATCGAGTAACGTTTCTATGGAAACGATAGGATTTTCTTTTCGGATACGAGTATCTCCTTTCCGATGCACTATTCCTTCTTTTCTGCATCCCTCGCTCCCTCACACTGGCGTATTAACACACAAATTGCGTCGCCATGAACTACTATGTCTTCTATGACATCTCCTTTTAAATCGAGTAACGTTTCCATGGAAACGATAGGATTTTTCTTTTGGGATACGCGTATCTCCTTTCCGATGCACTATTCCTTCTTTTCTGCATCCCTCGCTCCCTCACACTGGCGAATTAACAAAGAAATGGCGTCGCCAAGAATTACTATGTCTTCTATGACATCTCCTTTTAAATCGAGTAACGTTTCTATGGAAACGACAGGATTTTCTTTTGGGATACGAGTATCTCCTTTCCGATGCACTATTCCTTCTTTTCTGCATCCCTCGCTCCCTCACACTGGCGAATTAACACAGATATGGCGTCGCCATGAATTACTATGTCTTCTATGACACCTCTTTTTAAATCGGGTAACGTTTCTATGGAAACGACAAGATTTTCTTTTGGGATACGAGTATCCCCTTTCTGATGCACTATTCCTTCTTTTCTGCATCCCTCGCTCCCTCACACTGGCGAATTAACACAGAAATGGCGTCGCCATGAATTACTATGTCTTCTATGACATCTCATTTTAAATCGAGTAACGTTTCTATGGAAACGACAGGATTTTCTTTTGGGATACGAGTATCTCCTTTCCGATGCACTATTTTTTCTTATCTGCATCCCTCGCTCCCTCACACTGGCGAATTAACACAGAAATGGCGTCGCCATGAATTACTATGTCTTTTATGACATCTCCTTTTAAATCGGGTAACGTTTCAATGGAAATGACAGGATTTCCTTTTGGGATACGAGTATCTCCTTTCCGATGCACTATTCCTTCTTTTCTGCATCCCTCGCTTCCTCACACTGGCGAATTAACACACAAATTTCGTCGCCATGAATTACTATGTCTTCTATGACATCTCCGTTTAAATCGAGTAACGTTTCTATGGAAACGACAGGATTTTCTTTTGGGATACGAGTATCTCCATTCCGATCCACTGTTCCTTCTTTTCTGCATCCCTCGGTCCCTCACACTGGCGAATTAACACAGAAATTGCGTCGCCATGAATTACTATGTCTTCTATGACATCTTCTTTTAAATCGAGTAACGTTTCTATGAAAACGATAGGATTTTCTTTTGGGATACGAGTATCTAATTTCTGATGCACTATTCCTTCTTTTCTGCATCCCTCGCTCCCTCACACTGGCGAATTAACACAGAAATGGCGTCGCCATGAATTACTATGTCTTCTATGACATCTCCTTTTAAATAGAGTAACGTTTCTATGGAGACGACAGGATTTTCTTTTGGGATACGAGTATCTCCTTTCCGATGCACTATTCCTTCTTTTCTGCATCCCTCGCTCCCTCACACTGGCGAATTAACACAGAAATGGCGTCGCCATGAATTACTATGTCTTCTATGACATCTCCTTTTAAATCGAGTAACGTTTCTATGGAAACGACAGGATTTTCTTTTGGGATACGAGTATCTCCTTTCCGATGCACTATTCCTTCTTTTCTGCATCCCTCGCTCCCTCACACTGGCGAATTAACACAGAAATGGCGTCGCCATGAATTACTATGTCTTCTATGACATCTCCCTTTAAGTCGGGTAACGTTTCAATGGAAACGACAGGATTCTCTTTTGGGATCTGAGTATCTCCTTTCCGATGCACTATTCCTTCTTTTCTCCATCCCTCGCTCCCTCACATTGGCGAATTAACACACAAATTGCGTCGCCATGTATTACTATGTCTTCTATGACATCTCCTTTTAAATCGAGTAACGTTTCTATGGAAACGACAGGATTTTCTTTTCGGATACGAGTATCTCCTTTCCGATGCGCTATTCCTTCTTTTCTGCATCCCTCGCTCCCTCACACTGGCGTATTACCACACAAATTGCGTCGCCATGAACTACTATGTCTTCTATGACATCTCCTTATAAATCGAGTAATGTTTCTTTGGAAACGATAGGATTTTCTTTTGGGATACGAGTATCTCCTTTCCGATGCACTATTCCTACTTTTCTGCATCCCTCGCTCCCTCACACTGGCGAATTAACAAAGAAATGGCGTCGCCATGTATTACTATGTCTTCTATGACATCTACTTCTAAATCGAGTAACGTTTCTATGGAAACGACAGGATTTTCTTTTGGGATACGAGTATCTCCTTTCCGATGCACTATTCCTTCTTTTCTGCATCCCTCGCTCCCTCACACTGGCGAATTAACACAGAAATGGCGTCGCCATGAATTACTATGTCTTCTATGACATCTCCCTTTAAGTCGGGTAACGTTTCAATGGAAACGACAGGATTCTCTTTTGGGATCTGAGTATCTCCTTTCCGATGCACTATTCCTTCTTTTCTCCATCCCTCGCTCCCTCACATTGGCGAATTAACACACAAATTGCGTCGCCATGTATTACTATGTCTTCTATGACATCTCCTTTTAAATCGAGTAACGTTTCTATGGAAACGACAGGATTTTCTTTTCGGATACGAGTATCTCCTTTCCGATGCGCTATTCCTTCTTTTCTGCATCCCTCGCTCCCTCACACTGGCGTATTACCACACAAATTGCGTCGCCATGAACTACTATGTCTTCTATGACATCTCCTTATAAATCGAGTAATGTTTCTTTGGAAACGATAGGATTTTCTTTTGGGATACGAGTATCTCCTTTCCGATGCACTATTCCTACTTTTCTGCATCCCTCGCTCCCTCACACTGGCGAATTAACAAAGAAATGGCGTCGCCATGAATTACTATGTCTTCTATGACATCTCCTTTTAAATCGAGTAACGTTTCTATGGAAACGACAGGATTTTCTTTTGGGATACGAGTATCTCCTTTCCGATGCACTATTCCTTCTTTTCTGCATCCCTCGCTCCCTCACACTGGCGAATTACCAAAGAAATGGCGTCGCCATGAATTACTATGTCTTCTATGACATCTCCTTTTAAATCGAGTAACGTTTCTATGGAAACGATAGGATTTTCTTTTCGGATACGAGTATCTCCTTTCCGATGCACTATTCCTTCTTTTCTGCATCCCTCGCTCCCTCACACTGGCGTATTAACACACAAATTGCGTCGCCATGAACTACTATGTCTTCTATGACATCTCCTTTTAAATCGAGTAACGTTTCCATGGAAACGATAGGATTTTTCTTTTGGGATACGCGTATCTCCTTTCCGATGCACTATTCCTTCTTTTCTGCATCCCTCGCTCCCTCACACTGGCGAATTAACAAAGAAATGGCGTCGCCAAGAATTACTATGTCTTCTATGACATCTCCTTTTAAATCGAGTAACGTTTCTATGGAAACGACAGGATTTTCTTTTGGGATACGAGTATCTCCTTTCCGATGCACTATTCCTTCTTTTCTGCATCCCTCGCTCCCTCACACTGGCGAATTAACACAGATATGGCGTCGCCATGAATTACTATGTCTTCTATGACACCTCTTTTTAAATCGGGTAACGTTTCTATGGAAACGACAAGATTTTCTTTTGGGATACGAGTATCCCCTTTCTGATGCACTATTCCTTCTTTTCTGCATCCCTCGCTCCCTCACACTGGCGAATTAACACAGAAATGGCGTCGCCATGAATTACTATGTCTTCTATGACATCTCATTTTAAATCGAGTAACGTTTCTATGGAAACGACAGGATTTTCTTTTGGGATACGAGTATCTCCTTTCCGATGCACTATTTTTTCTTATCTGCATCCCTCGCTCCCTCACACTGGCGAATTAACACAGAAATGGCGTCGCCATGAATTACTATGTCTTTTATGACATCTCCTTTTAAATCGGGTAACGTTTCAATGGAAATGACAGGATTTCCTTTTGGGATACGAGTATCTCCTTTCCGATGCACTATTCCTTCTTTTCTGCATCCCTCGCTTCCTCACACTGGCGAATTAACACACAAATTTCGTCGCCATGAATTACTATGTCTTCTATGACATCTCCGTTTAAATCGAGTAACGTTTCTATGGAAACGACAGGATTTTCTTTTGGGATACGAGTATCTCCATTCCGATCCACTGTTCCTTCTTTTCTGCATCCCTCGGTCCCTCACACTGGCGAATTAACACAGAAATTGCGTCGCCATGAATTACTATGTCTTCTATGACATCTTCTTTTAAATCGAGTAACGTTTCTATGAAAACGATAGGATTTTCTTTTGGGATACGAGTATCTAATTTCTGATGCACTATTCCTTCTTTTCTGCATCCCTCGCTCCCTCACACTGGCGAATTAACACAGAAATGGCGTCGCCATGAATTACTATGTCTTCTATGACATCTCCTTTTAAATAGAGTAACGTTTCTATGGAGACGACAGGATTTTCTTTTGGGATACGAGTATCTCCTTTCCGATGCACTATTCCTTCTTTTCTGCATCCCTCGCTCCCTCACACTGGCGAATTAACACAGAAATGGCGTCGCCATGAATTACTATGTCTTCTATGACATCTCCTTTTAAATCGGGTAACGTTTCAATGGAAACGACAGGATTTTCTTTTGGGATACGAGTATCTCCTTTCCGATGCACTATTCGTTCTTTTCTGCATCCCTCGCTCCCTCACAGTGGCGAATTAACACAGAAATGGCGTCGCCATGAATTACTATGTCTTCTATGACATCTCCTTTTAAATCGAGTAACGTTTCTATGGAAAGGGAAGGATTTTCTTTTGGGATACGAGTATCTCCATTCCGACGCACTATTACTTCTTTCTGCATCCCTCGCTCCCTCACACTGGCGAATTAACACAGAAATTGCGTCGCCATGAATTACTATGTCTTCTATGAATGGCCTTTTAAATCGAGTAACGTTACTATGGAAGTGGTAGGATTTTCTTTTGGGATACGAGTATCTCCTTTCTGATGCACTATTCCTTCTTTTCTGCATCCCTCGCTCCCTCACACTGGCGAATTAACACAGAAATGGCGTCGCCATGAATTACTATGTCTTCTATGACATCTCCTTTTAAATCGAGTAACGTTCATATGGAAACGACAGGATTTTCTTTTCGGATACGAGTATCTCCTTTCCGACGCACTATTCCTTCTTTTCTGCATCCCTCGCTCCCTCACACTGGCGAATTAACACAGAAATGGCGTCGCCATGAATTACTATGTCTTCTATGACATCTCCTTTTAAATCGGGTAACGTTTCAATGGAAACGACAGGATTTTCTTTTGGGATACGAGTATCTCCTTTCCGATGCACTATTCCTTCTCTTCTGCATCCCTCGCTCCCTCACATTGGCGAATTAACACAGAAATTGCGTCGCCATGAATTACTATGTCTTCTATGGCATCTCCTTTTAAATCGAGCAACGTTTCTATGGAAACGACAGGATTTTCTTTTGGGATACGAGTATCTCCTTTCCGATGCACTATTCCTTCTTTTCTGCATCCCTCGCTCCCTCACACTGGCGAATTAACACACAAATTGCGTCGCCATGAATTACTATGTCTTCTATGGCATCTCCTTTTAAATCGGGTAACGTTTCAATGCAAACGACAGGATTTTCTTTTGGGATACGAGTATCTCCTTTCCGATGCACTATTCCTTCTTTTCTGCATCCCTCGCTCCCTCACACTGCCGAATTAACGCAGAAATTGCGTCGCCATGAATTACTATGTCTTCTATGACATCTCCTTTTAAATCGAGTAACGTTTCAATGCAGACGACAGGATTTTCTTTTGGAATACGAGTATCTCCTTTCCGATGCACTATTCCTTCTTTTCTGCATCCCTGGCTCCCTCACAGTGGCGAATTAACACACAAATTGCGTCGCCATGAATTACTATGTCTTCCATGACATCTCCTTTTAAATCGAGCAACGTTTCTATGGAAACGACAGGATTTTCTATTGGGATACGAGTATCTCCATTCCGATGCACTATTCCTTGTTTTCTGCATCCCTCGCTCCCTCACATTGGCGAATTAACACACAAATTGCGTCGCCATGAATTACTATGTCTTCTATGACATCTCCTTTTAAATTGGGTAACGTTTCAATGCAAACGACAGGATTTTCTTTTGGGATACGAGTATCTCCTTTCCGATGCACTATTCCTTCTTTTCTGCATCCCTCGCTCCCTCACACTGGCGTATTACCACACAAATTGCGTCGCCATGAACTACTATGTCTTCTATGACATCTCCTTATAAATCGAGTAATGTTTCTTTGGAAACGATAGGATTTTCTTTTGGGATACGAGTATCTCCTTTCCGATGCACTATTCCTACTTTTCTGCATCCCTCGCTCCCTCACACTGGCGAATTAACAAAGAAATGGCGTCGCCATGAATTACTATGTCTTCTATGACATCTCCTTTTAAATCGAGTAACGTTTCTATGGAAACGACAGGATTTTCTTTTGGGATACGAGTATCTCCTTTCCGATGCACTATTCCTTCTTTTCTGCATCCCTCGCTCCCTCACACTGGCGAATTAACACAGAAATGGCGTCGCCATGAATTACTATGTCTTCTATGACATCTCCCTTTAAGATGGGTAACGTTTCAATGGAAACGACAGGATTCTCTTTTGGGATCTGAGTATCTCCTTTCCGATGCACTATTCCTTCTTTTCTCCATCCCTCGCTCCCTCACATTGGCGAATTAACACACAAATTGCGTCGCCATGTATTACTATGTCTTCTATGACATCTCCTTTTAAATCGAGTAACGTTTCTATGGAAACGACAGGATTTTCTTTTCGGATACGAGTATCTCCTTTCCGATGCGCTATTCCTTCTTTTCTGCATCCCTCGCTCCCTCACACTGGCGTATTACCACACAAATTGCGTCGCCATGAACTACTATGTCTTCTATGACATCTCCTTATAAATCGAGTAATGTTTCTTTGGAAACGATAGGATTTTCTTTTGGGATACGAGTATCTCCTTTCCGATGCACTATTCCTACTTTTCTGCATCCCTCACTCCCTCACACTGGCGAATTAACAAAGAAATGGCGTCGCCATGTATTACTATGTCTTCTATGACATCTTCTTCTAAATCGAGTAACGTTTCTATGGAAACGACAGGATTTTCTTTTGGGATACGAGTATCTCCTTTCCGATGCACTATTCCTTCTTTTCTGCATCCCTCGCACCCTCACACTGGCGAATTAACACAGAAATGGCGTCGCCATGAATTACTATGTCTTCTATGACATCTCCCTTTAAGTCGGGTAACGTTTCAATGGAAACGACAGGATTCTCTTTTGGGATCTGAGTATCTCCTTTCCGATGCACTATTCCTTCTTTTCTCCATCCCTCGCTCCCTCACATTGGCGAATTAACACACAAATTGCGTCGCCATGTATTACTATGTCTTCTATGACATCTCCTTTTAAATCGAGTAACGTTTCTATGGAAACGACAGGATTTTCTTTTCGGATACGAGTATCTCCTTTCCGATGCGCTATTCCTTCTTTTCTGCATCCCTCGCTCCCTCACACTGGCGTATTACCACACAAATTGCGTCGCCATGAACTACTATGTCTTCTATGACATCTCCTTATAAATCGAGTAATGTTTCTTTGGAAACGATAGGATTTTCTTTTGGGATACGAGTATCTCCTTTCCGATGCACTATTCCTACTTTTCTGCATCCCTCGCTCCCTCACACTGGCGAATTAACAAAGAAATGGCGTCGCCATGAATTACTATGTCTTCTATGACATCTCCTTTTAAATCGAGTAACGTTTCTATGGAAACGACAGGATTTTCTTTTGGGATACGAGTATCTCCTTTCCGATGCACTATTCCTTCTTTTCTGCATCCCTCGCTCCCTCACACTGGCGAATTACCAAAGAAATGGCGTCGCCATGAATTACTATGTCTTCTATGACATCTCCTTTTAAATCGAGTAACGTTTCTATGGAAACGATAGGATTTTCTTTTCGGATACGAGTATCTCCTTTCCGATGCACTATTCCTTCTTTTCTGCATCCCTCGCTCCCTCACACTGGCGTATTAACACACAAATTGCGTCGCCATGAACTACTATGTCTTCTATGACATCTCCTTTTAAATCGAGTAACGTTTCCATGGAAACGATAGGATTTTTCTTTTGGGATACGCGTATCTCCTTTCCGATGCACTATTCCTTCTTTTCTGCATCCCTCGCTCCCTCACACTGGCGAATTAACAAAGAAATGGCGTCGCCAAGAATTACTATGTCTTCTATGACATCTCCTTTTAAATCGAGTAACGTTTCTATGGAAACGACAGGATTTTCTTTTGGGATACGAGTATCTCCTTTCCGATGCACTATTCCTTCTTTTCTGCATCCCTCGCTCCCTCACACTGGCGAATTAACACAGATATGGCGTCGCCATGAATTACTATGTCTTCTATGACACCTCTTTTTAAATCGGGTAACGTTTCTATGGAAACGACAAGATTTTCTTTTGGGATACGAGTATCCCCTTTCTGATGCACTATTCCTTCTTTTCTGCATCCCTCGCTCCCTCACACTGGCGAATTAACACAGAAATGGCGTCGCCATGAATTACTATGTCTTCTATGACATCTCATTTTAAATCGAGTAACGTTTCTATGGAAACGACAGGATTTTCTTTTGGGATACGAGTATCTCCTTTCCGATGCACTATTTTTTCTTATCTGCATCCCTCGCTCCCTCACACTGGCGAATTAACACAGAAATGGCGTCGCCATGAATTACTATGTCTTTTATGACATCTCCTTTTAAATCGGGTAACGTTTCAATGGAAATGACAGGATTTCCTTTTGGGATACGAGTATCTCCTTTCCGATGCACTATTCCTTCTTTTCTGCATCCCTCGCTTCCTCACACTGGCGAATTAACACACAAATTTCGTCGCCATGAATTACTATGTCTTCTATGACATCTCCGTTTAAATCGAGTAACGTTTCTATGGAAACGACAGGATTTTCTTTTGGGATACGAGTATCTCCATTCCGATCCACTGTTCCTTCTTTTCTGCATCCCTCGGTCCCTCACACTGGCGAATTAACACAGAAATTGCGTCGCCATGAATTACTATGTCTTCTATGACATCTTCTTTTAAATCGAGTAACGTTTCTATGAAAACGATAGGATTTTCTTTTGGGATACGAGTATCTAATTTCTGATGCACTATTCCTTCTTTTCTGCATCCCTCGCTCCCTCACACTGGCGAATTAACACCGAAATGGCGTCGCCATGAATTACTATGTCTTCTATGACATCTCCTTTTAAATAGAGTAACGTTTCTATGGAGACGAAAGGATTTTCTTTTGGGATACGAGTATCTCCTTTCCGATGCACTATTCCTTCTTTTCTGCATCCCTCGCTCCCTCACACTGGCGAATTAACACAGAAATGGCGTCGCCATGAATTACTATGTCTTCTATGACATCTCCTTTTAAATCGGGTAACGTTTCAATGGAAACGACAGGATTTTCTTTTGGGATACGAGTATCTCCTTTCCGATGCACTATTCGTTCTTTTCTGCATCCCTCGCTCCCTCACAGTGGCGAATTAACACAGAAATGGCGTCGCCATGAATTACTATGTCTTCTATGACATCTCCTTTTAAATCGAGTAACGTTTCTATGGAAAGGGAAGGATTTTCTTTTGGGATACGAGTATCTCCATTCCGACGCACTATTACTTCTTTCTGCATCCCTCGCTCCCTCACACTGGCGAATTAACACAGAAATTGCGTCGCCATGAATTACTATGTCTTCTATGAATGGCCTTTTAAATCGAGTAACGTTACTATGGAAGTGGTAGGATTTTCTTTTGGGATACGAGTATCTCCTTTCTGATGCACTATTCCTTCTTTTCTGCATCCCTCGCTCCCTCACACTGGCGAATTAACACAGAAATGGCGTCGCCATGAATTACTATGTCTTCTATGACATCTCCTTTTAAATCGAGTAACGTTCATATGGAAACGACAGGATTTTCTTTTCGGATACGAGTATCTCCTTTCCGACGCACTATTCCTTCTTTTCTGCATCCCTCGCTCCCTCACACTGGCGAATTAACACAGAAATGGCGTCGCCATGAATTACTATGTCTTCTATGACATCTCCTTTTAAATCGGGTAACGTTTCAATGGAAACGACAGGATTTTCTTTTGGGATACGAGTATCTCCTTTCCGATGCACTATTCCTTCTCTTCTGCATCCCTCGCTCCCTCACACTGGCGAATTAACACAGAAATTGCGTCGCCATGAATTACTATGTCTTCTATGGCATCTCCTTTTAAATCGAGCAACGTTTCTATGGAAACGACAGGATTTTCTTTTGGGATACGAGTATCTCCTTTCCGATGCACTATTCCTTCTTTTCTGCATCCCTCGCTCCCTCACACTGGCGAATTAACACACAAATTGCGTCGCCATGAATTACTATGTCTTCTATGGCATCTCCTTTTAAATCGGGTAACGTTTCAATGCAAACGACAGGATTTTCTTTTGGGATACGAGTATCTCCTTTCCGATGCACTATTCCTTCTTTTCTGCATCCCTCGCTCCCTCACACTGCCGAATTAACGCAGAAATTGCGTCGCCATGAATTACTATGTCTTCTATGACATCTCCTTTTAAATCGAGTAACGTTTCTATGCAGACGACAGGATTTTCTTTTGGAATACGAGTATCTCCTTTCCGATGCACTATTCCTTCTTTTCTGCATCCCTGGCTCCCTCACAGTGGCGAATTAACACACAAATTGCGTCGCCATGAATTACTATGTCTTCCATGACATCTCCTTTTAAATCGAGCAACGTTTCTATGGAAACGACAGGATTTTCTATTGGGATACGAGTATCTCCATTCCGATGCACTATTCCTTGTTTTCTGCATCCTTCGCTCCCTCACATTGGCGAATTAACACACAAATTGCGTCGCCATGAATTACTATGTCTTCTATGACATCTCCTTTTAAATTGGGTAACGTTTCAATGCAAACGACAGGATTTTCTTTTGGGATACGAGTATCTCCTTTCCGATGCACTATTCCTTCTTTTCTGCATCCCTCGCTCCCTCACACTGGCGTATTACCACACAAATTGCGTCGCCATGAACTACTATGTCTTCTATGACATCTCCTTATAAATCGAGTAATGTTTCTTTGGAAACGATAGGATTTTCTTTTGGGATACGAGTATCTCCTTTCCGATGCGCTATTCCTTCTTTTCTGCATCCCTCGCTCCCTCACACTGGCGTATTACCACACAAATTGCGTCGCCATGAACTACTATGTCTTCTATGACATCTCCTTATAAATCGAGTAATGTTTCTTTGGAAACGATAGGATTTTCTTTTGGGATACGAGTATCTCCTTTCCGATGCACTATTCCTACTTTTCTGCATCCCTCGCTCCCTCACACTGGCGAATTAACAAAGAAATGGCGTCGCCATGTATTACTATGTCTTCTATGACATCTTCTTCTAAATCGAGTAACGTTTCTATGGAAACGACAGGATTTTCTTTTGGGATACGAGTATCTCCTTTCCGATGCACTATTCCTTCTTTTCTGCATCCCTCGCTCCCTCACACTGGCGAATTAACACAGAAATGGCGTCGCCATGAATTACTATGTCTTCTATGACATCTCCCTTTAAGTCGGGTAACGTTTCAATGGAAACGACAGGATTCTCTTTTGGGATCTGAGTATCCCCTTTCCGATGCACTATTCCTTCTTTTCTCCATCCCTCGCTCCCTCACATTGGCGAATTAACACACAAATTGCGTCGCCATGAACTACTATGTCTTCTATGACATCTCCTTATAAATCGAGTAATGTTTCTTTGGAAACGATAGGATTTTCTTTTGGGATACGAGTATCTCCTTTCCGATGCACTATTCCTACTTTTCTGCATCCCTCGCTCCCTCACACTGGCGAATTAACAAAGAAATGGCGTCGCCATGAATTACTATGTCTTCTATGACATCTCCTTTTAAATCGAGTAACGTTTCTATGGAAACGACAGGATTTTCTTTTGGGATACGAGTATCTCCTTTCCGATGCACTATTCCTTCTTTTCTGCATCCCTCGCTCCCTCACACTGGCGAATTACCAAAGAAATGGCGTCGCCATGAATTACTATGTCTTCTATGACATCTCCTTTTAAATCGAGTAACGTTTCTATGGAAACGATAGGATTTTCTTTTCGGATACGAGTATCTCCTTTCCGATGCACTATTCCTTCTTTTCTGCATCCCTCGCTCCCTCACACTGGCGTATTAACACACAAATTGCGTCGCCATGAACTACTATGTCTTCTATGACATCTCCTTTTAAATCGAGTAACGTTTCTATGGAAACGACAGGATTTTCTTTTCGGATACGAGTATCTCCTTTCCGATGCGCTATTCCTTCTTTTCTGCATCCCTCGCTCCCTCACACTGGCGTATTACCACACAAATTGCGTCGCCATGAACTACTATGTCTTCTATGACATCTCCTTATAAATCGAGTAATGTTTCTTTGGAAACGATAGGATTTTCTTTTGGGATACGAGTATCTCCTTTCCGATGCACTATTCCTACTTTTCTGCATCCCTCGCTCCCTCACACTGGCGAATTAACAAAGAAATGGCGTCGCCATGAATTACTATGTCTTCTATGACATCTCCTTTTAAATCGAGTAACGTTTCTATGGAAACGACAGGATTTTCTTTTGGATACGAGTATCTCCTTTCCGATGCACTATTCCTTCTTTTCTGCATCCCTCGCTCCCCTCACACTGGCGAATTACCAAAGAAATGGCGTCGCCATGAATTACTATGTCTTCTATGACATCTCCTTTTAAATCGAGTAACGTTTCTATGGAAACGATAGGATTTTCTTTTCGGATACGAGTATCTCCTTTCCGATGCACTATTCCTTCTTTTCTGCATCCCTCGCTCCCTCACACTGGCGTATTAACACACAAATTGCGTCGCCATGAACTACTATGTCTTCTATGACATCTCCTTTTAAATCGAGTAACGTTTCCATGGAAACGATAGGATTTTTCTTTTGGGATACGCGTATCTCCTTTCCGATGCACTATTCCTTCTTTTCTGCATCCCTCGCTCCCTCACACTGGCGAATTAACAAAGAAAATGGCGTCGCCAAGAATTACTATGTCTTCTATGACATCTCCTTTTAAATCGAGTAACGTTTCTATGGAAACGACAGGATTTTCTTTTGGGATACGAGTATCTCCTTTCCGATGCACTATTCTTCTTTTCTGCATCCCTCGCTCCCTCACACTGGGCGAATTAACACAGATATGGCGTCGCCATGAATTACTATGTCTTCTATGACACCTCTTTTTAAATCGGGTAACGTTTCTATGGAAACGACAGATTTTCTTTTGGGATACGAGTATCCCCTTTCTGATGCACTATTCCTTCTTTTCTGCATCCCTCGCTCCCTCACACTGGCGAATTAACACAGAAATGGCGTCGCCATGAATTACTATGTCTTCTATGACATCTCATTTTAAATCGAGTAACGTTTCTATGGAAACGACAGGATTTTCTTTTGGATACGAGTATCTCCTTTCCGATGCACTATTTTTTCTTATCTGCATCCCTCGCTCCCTCACACTGGCGAATTAACACAGAAATGGCGTCGCCATGAATTACTATGTCTTTTATGACATCTCCTTTTAAATCGGGTAACGTTTCAATGGAAATGACAGGATTTCCTTTTGGGATACGAGTATCTCCTTTCCGATGCACTATCCTTCTTTTCTGCATCCCTCGCTTCCTCACACTGGCGAATTAACACACAAATTTCGTCGCCATGAATTACTATGTCTTCTATGACATCTCCGTTTAAATCGAGTAACGTTTCTATGGAAACGACAGGATTTTCTTTTGGGATACGAGTATCTCCATTCCGATGCACTGTTCCTTCTTTTCTGCATCCCTCGGTCCCTCACACTGGCGAATTAACACAGAAATTGCGTCGCCATGAATTACTATGTCTTCTATGACATCTTCTTTTAAATCGAGTAACGTTTCTATGAAAACGATAGGATTTTCTTTTGGGATACGAGTATCTAATTTCTGATGCACTATTCCTTCTTTTCTGCATCCCTCGCTCCCTCACACTGGCGAATTAACACAGAAATGGCGTCGCCATGAATTACTATGTCTTCTATGACATCTCCTTTTAAATAGAGTAACGTTTCTATGGAGACGACAGGATTTTCTTTTGGGATACGAGTATCTCCTTTCCGATGCACTATTCCTTCTTTTCTGCATCCCTCGCTCCCTCACACTGGCGAATTAACACAGAAATGGCGTCGCCATGAATTACTATGTCTTCTATGACATCTCCTTTTAAATCGGGTAACGTTTCAATGGAAACGACAGGATTTTCTTTTGGGATACGAGTATCTCCTTTCCGATGCACTATTCGTTCTTTCTGCATCCCTCGCTCCCTCACAGTGGCGAATTAACACAGAAATGGCGTCGCCATGAATTACTATGTCTTCTATGACATCTCCTTTTAAATCGAGTAACGTTTCTATGGAAAGGGAAGGATTTTCTTTTGGGATACGAGTATCTCCATTCCGACGCACTATTACTTCTTCTGCATCCCTCGCTCCCTCACACTGGCGAATTAACACAGAAATTGCGTCGCCATGAATTACTATGTCTTCTATGAATGGCCTTTTAAATCGAGTAACGTTACTATGGAAGTGGTAGGATTTTCTTTTGGGATACGAGTATCTCCTTTCTGATGCACTATTCCTTCTTTTCTGCATCCCTCGCTCCCTCACACTGGCGAATTAACACAGAAATGGCGTCGCCATGAATTACTATGTCTTCTATGAACATCTCCTTTTAAATCGAGTAACGTTCATATGGAAACGACAGGATTTTCTTTTCGGATACGAGTATCTCCTTTCCGACGCACTATTCCTTCTTTTCTGCATCCCTCGCTCCCTCACACTGGCGAATTAACACAGAAATGGCGTCGCCATGAATTACTATGTCTTCTATGACATCTCCTTTAAATCGGGTAACGTTTCAATGGAAACGACAGGATTTTCTTTTGGGATACGAGTATCTCCTTTCCGATGCACTATTCCTTCTCTTCTGCATCCCTCGCTCCCTCACACTGGCGAATTAACACAGAAATTGCGTCGCCATGAATTACTATGTCTTCTATGGCATCTCCTTTTAAATCGAGCAACGTTTCTATGGAAACGACAGGATTTTCTTTTGGAATACGAGTATCTCCTTTCCGATGCACTATTCCTTCTTTTCTGCATCCCTCGCTCCCTCACACTGGCGAATTAACACACAAATTGCGTCGCCATGATTACTATGTCTTCTATGGCATCTCCTGTTAAATCGGGTAACGTTTCAATGCAAACGACAGGATTTTCTTTTGGGATACGAGTATCTCCTTTCCGATGCACTATTCCTTCTTTTCTGCATCCCTCGCTCCCTCACACTGGCGAATTAACACAGAAATGGCGTCGCCATGAATTACTGTGTCTTCTATGACATCTCCCTTTAAGTCGGGTAACGTTTCAATGGAAAGGACAGGATTCTCTTTTGGGATCTGAGTATCTCCTTTCCGATGCACTATTCCTTCTCTTCTCCATCCCTCGCTCCCTCACATTGGCGAATTAACACACAAATTGCGTCGCCATGTATTACTATGTCTTCTATGACATCTCCTTTTAAATCGAGTAACGTTTCTATGGAAACGACAGGATTTCTATTGGGATACGAGTATCTCCATTCCGATGCACTATTCCTTGTTTTCTGCATCCCTCGCTCCCTCACACTGGCGAATTAACACACAAATTTGCGTCGCCATGAATTACTATGTCTTCTATGACATCTCCTTTTAAATTGGGTAACGTTTCAATGCAAACGACAGGATTTTCTTTTGGGATACGAGTATCTCCTTTCCGATGCACTATTCCTTCTTTTCTGCATCCCTGGCTCCCTCACAGTGGCGAATTAACACACAAATTGCGTCGCCATGAATTACTATGTCTTCCATGACATCTCCTTTTAAATCGAGTAACGTTTCTATGGAAACGACAGGATTTTCTTTTGGGATACGAGTATCTCCTTTCCGATGCACTATTCCTTCTTTTCTGCATCCCTCGTCCCCTCACACTGGCGAATTAACACAGAAATTGCGTCGCCATGAATTACAATGTCTTCTATGGCATCTCCTTTTAAATCGGGTAACGTTTCAATGCAAACGACAGGATTTTCTTTTGGATACGGGTATCTCCTTTCCGATGCACTATTCCTTCTTTTCTACATACCTGGCTCCCTCACAGTGGCGAATTAACACACAAATGGCGTCGCCATGAATTACTATGTCTTCTATGACGTCCTCCTTTAAATCGGGTAACGTTTCAATGCAAACGACAGGATTTTCTTTAGGGATACGAGTATCTCCTTTCCGATGCACTATTCCTTCTTTTCTGCATCCCTCGCTCCCTCACACTGGCGAATTAACACAGAAATTGCGTCGCCATGAATTACTATGTCTTCTATGACATCTCCTTTTAAATCGAGCAACGTTTCTATTGGAAACGACAGGATTTTCTTTTGGGATACGAGTATCTCCATTCCGATGCACTATTCCTTCTTTTCTGCATTCCTCGCTCCCTCACACTGGTGAATTAACACACAAATTGCGTCGCCATGAATTACTATGTCTTCTATGACATCTCCTTTTAAATCGAGTAACGTTTCTATGGAAACGACAGGATTTTCTTTTGGGATACGAGTGTCTTCTTTCCGATGCACTATTCCTTCTTTCCTGCATCCCTCGCTCCCTCACACTGGCGAATTAACATAGAAATTGCGTCGCCATGAATTACTATGTCTTCTGTGATATCTCCTTTTAAATCGAGTAACGTTTCTATGGAAACGACAGGATTTTCTTTTGGGATACGAGTATCTCCATTCCGATGCACTATTCCTTCTTTCTGCATCCCCTCGCTCCCTCACACTGGCGAATTAACACAGAAATTGCGTCGCCATGAATTACTATGTCTTCTATGACATCTCCTTTTAAATCGAGTAACGTTTCAATGGAAGCGACAGGATTTTCTTTTGGGATACGAGTATCTCCTTTCCGATGCACTATTCCTTCTTTTCTGCATCCCTCGCTCCCTCACACTGGCGAATTAACACAGAAATGGCGTCGCCATGAATTACTATGTCTTCTATGACATCTCCTTTTCAATCGAGTAACGTTTCTATGGAAACGACAGGATTTTCTTTTCGGATACGAGTATCTCCTTTCCGATGCACTACTTCCTTCTTTTCTGCAACCCTCGCTCCCTCACACTTTCGAATTAACACAGAAATGGCGTCGCCATGAATTACTATGTCTTCTATGACATCTCCTTTTAAATCGGGTAACGTTTCAATGGAAACGACAGGATTTTCATTCTGGATACGAGTATCTCCTTTCCGATGCACTATTCCTTCTTTTCTGCATCCCTGGCTCCCTCACAGTGGCGAATTAACACACAAATTGCGTCGCCATGAATTACTATGTCTTCCATGACATCTCCTTTTAAATCGAGTAACGTTTCTATGGAAACGACAGGATTTCTTTTGGGATACGAGTATCTCCATTCCGATGCACTATTCCTTCTTTTCTGCATCGCTCGCTCCCTCACACAGGCGAATTAACACAGAAATTGCGTCGGCATGAATTACTATGTCGTCTATGACATCTTCTTTTAAATCGATTTACGTTTCTATGGAAACGACAGGATTTTCTATCGGGATACGAGTATCTCCTTTCCGATGCATTATTCCTTCTTTTCTGCATCCCTCGCTCCCTCACACTGGCGAATTAACACAAAAATGGCGTCGCCATGAATTACTATGTCTTCTATGACATCCCCTTTTAAATCGAGTAACGTTTCTATGGAAACGACAGGATTTTCTTTTGGGATACGAGTATCTCCTTTCCGATGCACTATTCCTTCTTTTCTCTGCATCCCTCGCTCCCTCACACTGGCGAATTAACACAGAAATTGCGTCGCCATGAATTACTATGTCATCTATGACATCTCCTTTTAAATCGAGTAACGTTTCTATGGAAACGACAGGATTTTCTTTTGGTATACGAGTATCTCCTTTCCGATGCCTATTCCTTCTTTTCTGCATCCCTCGCTCCCTCACACTGGCGAATTAAGA